>NC_053168.1:96776151-97076151 GCF_016835505.1 Polypterus senegalus
TCAATGGTGCGACTAAAAAAAATCAAAGGTTGCACCGGTGCGACCAGCCGTTCAAGGGGGAAAAAAAAACGAAACTCCGTGACTCTTAAAGTCTCCCTGTTGTTTAACATCAGACACACATTAGGCCCATATCGTGGTCTAAACCAATCAGAGATAGTGAAGGGCGGATTCCCGATTGGCCGTGGTCCAGATATTCCTGTACGTGTGTGTACATTTGAAAATGCATGTGATGCAGTCAGACAGAGAGAGGTGAGTAGCCCATCAGGTAAACAGTGGATGTAGCCACGGATTATGAGAGAAGATGAAAGAACGATTGACAGCTTTTTCGTTAAGAATGTTAAGTTAGGGCCTGATCCGTCCGAAAATCATAACCAATGCTCTGACACTGAGCCATCAACCTCCCAAGTTATAGCAAGCCCTGGTCCGGAGACGGCATTAGATAATGAGCCACATACGAGAGTCGAGCCCACTGAAATTAAAAGGGTAAAGTATATACATTTGAAAAGTGGCTTGACCAGTTTCTCTGGCTAAGATACAGTAAAGCCGATAATATAATGCACTGTATTTACTGTAAAGGAGTGTGGGAAGACCATGGCCGGCAGTAGTGCATTTGTGACTGGTTCTAATACATTTAGAATTGAAACGCTGAAAAAGCACAATGCATCTATAAAACACATTACATGCCGCGATAAATGCACTGCTCAAATGTCCACTCGCCCCGCTGCCTTTCAGCGGCAGGCAGCAGCAAACAGATCATCAGAAAAGGCCGAGATGATAATTAAGTTTAACGTTGCCTACAATAAGGCAAAAGAAGAACTTCCCTTCACTAAATTCAAGTCCGAAATAATTCTTATGAAGAAAAATGGCTTGAACGTAAACCCGACGTACAGCAATGATGTCGCGTGTGCCCAATTTATAGGAGTCATCGCAGATACACTGAAAAAAAAGACGTCTGTGCAAATTGCGAACAGTGCGTGCATGGCATTCCTGATCGACGGAGACACAGATATCGCCACAAAGGAATGCGTCATTGTAATGCGGTCGTTATCTTGCGGAGAGGAAGACCGGAGAATATACTTATTGGACACATTGAGGTCGAGCATGCTCATGCCCAAGTCTGGAAGATTTTGATGCTAGAGAGAGTGTGGCCAGCTGGTTTAGCCAAGGCCAAAGATCAAGAAGGCCAAACTACAGGAGTTGGCCATCCGAGGGGCATGTGACTGCAAAGGAGGATAGTCCATAAGACATTGAGCCATGAGATGTTCAGTTTGAAGCCCTTAAAACACTTAATTTAGATTTTCTTTTTAGTTAATTTATCTTGAGATTTTTTAAGTTTAAATTTCAGCTCAGTAAAGCACTTTAAGCACCAACACTTTTTCAGTAAGTTACCTTTCTTGTAGAATTGTGCTTGCCTTCAAATAAAGAACTTTATATTGACCAGATTGTTAGTTAATCATTTACAAGTCAATATTGCCTATATGGACAGCGATTAAAAAAAAAAAAACAAATAAATAAATAAAAAATAAATAAATAAAGTGAACGTGTAAAACTGTGGTGTTAAATGTGATGCGGTTGAAAATTTGGGTGCACCTAACTTTTGTGCTGGTGCCTAAGAAAAAAAGTTAGGCGCACCAGTGCAACCAGTGCAAAAAGTTAGTCTAGAGCCCTGCTTGTATTACACATTATAGTGCAAGCTTAAGGAGCAATGTGAGGGTAGTCGGTGTTTCAGGGTTTGTGGTTTTCCCAGGGGCGTTTGTCTCTATTTGGGGTGCGATCAGCCCTCCGGCTCACATACATACATACACATAGACATCCGAGGTTCGATTCCCGAGAGGGGATGCACCGAGTATGTACGCACGCTTCCCGATTCATTTTACCCTCGCATCCCCTTGGTTTGAGACGTATGAAAAAATATGCGGTTAACGCAAAATCATGTTATGTTATTTTTAAAATGTTTCCTTTTCTTAGCACAAGCACAGCTGAGAAGCTTGATGCATGTACTCCATAGCAGCGTTAAAAAATAACGCATTTAATCACACTTTCAATTCCAAGCAAAGGGGAACTTTTGTCAATGCATGATTTCCTGGTACATCGACAGTACCGCCGCTCCCTGTACACAGTCTGCGTAGGTCACCAACTTCCAGGGGGGAACCATCCCAGCTGCTCAAAAAAATCATTTTTATATATTATAATAATAAATTAATATTAATAATATACATATACAAATAAACAAAAATATAAACGTATATATATTGCATTTTACAGTGAACGCAGAGTAGGCTAAGCACACGTGATGACGCGCGCGCCCTCACCTCTATTACGCTGCCTAATTGGCCAAAAATGATAATAATTGAACAATATGCCTGCTCCTGGAAAGAGACATCAACAGTCCAGCGCCAAGAAATGAAAGAATAAAAAAGCCCAAGATGAAGCCTGTGCATGTACCCATATCTCTGGATTGCTCTGCGCATAGCAGTGACGCTCCCTGTAACTGTTGCCTCTGCTGAGCGAAGTTTTTCTAAAATGAAGCTCATCAAAAACGTACTTGCACTCAACTATGGCACAAGAGCGCATGAGTGGTCTGGCAATTGTCAGCATCAACTCTGAATTAGCAAAGGCTTTATCATATGAAGAGCTCATTTACGACTTTGCCTCAAGAAAAAGCAGAAGTGTGCCTTTGTACATTTTGAACTTTGGAAAGCTCCAGCACATGACAGTGTTGATTTTATTTCAGTTTATTATTGTTTATTTTATTTATTATAAATGTTTTATTTAAAGTGTAATTTTAGTTTGTATTTTTTGCTACTCATAATATTGTAGCAATTTCTCGGATGGGTTTTTTCTGTTTTTGCAGCTTAAAGATGGCTTTTTTCACCTGCATGGAGAGCTCCTTTGACCACATGTTGTCTGTTCACAGCAAAATCTTCCACATGCAAGCACAACTCCTCAAATCAACTCCAGGCCTTTTATCTGCTTAATTGATAATGAGATAACGACGGACTTGCCCACACCTGCCCATGAAATAGCCTTTGAGTCAATTGTTCAATTACTTTTGAGCCCCTGAAATGAAGGGAATGTGTTAAAAAATGCTTTAGTTGACTCACATTTTTATGCAATCTTTTTGTTCAACCCACTGAATTAAAGATGAAAGTCTGCACTTCAACTGCATCGGATTTGTTTCATTTAAAATTAAATTGTGGTAATGTACAGAACCTAAATTAGAAAAAAGTTGTCTCTGTCCAGATATTTATGGACCTATATATATATATATATATATATCATATATACACACATACATACATACATACAGTATGAGAGAGAGGGAATATATGTGTGTTTCATGATTTACAACTTTTGTAATGTTTAAAATGTGCTTATCTGTTTATTCATCCATTTCATGTCCATAACAGTATGTGTGTTGTATGTGATAACTCATTTTAGAACTAACTACACTCACTCAGACTTCTTACTAAATTTTAACTTAGTACATAACTTTGCTCCACTTCACCATCTCCATGATGTATACTAGTACAGCAGTTAAGTCTTATACTTCGTAAAATCTTGGCACATCTGGATAATGTAAAAACTTCTCTTACAGAGGTATGTTTATAGGCAATAGCATAGTATTCAACACTGTTTTCCAACAGAACTGGATTTTGCACTTCAAACGGAATAGACCTCAGCTTTGCAGATTGCCAGCATCATATCTTCTATGCTCACTTTCAACCCAGGCACACTATGGGGTAGTGTGATAATCCCCCAGTGTTACTGTGTATCCAGAAACAACACCAGCTCCATCATTAAAAATGCTACTGACATCACCGTCATAGGCCTGATCACCACCAATGATTAAATAGCTTGCAGACAAGAGGTCTACCTGCTGACTCAGAGGTCCCAGGGCAATTTGACCTTTAATGTCCAAAAATTAAGGAGCAGGTCATAGACTTCAGAGGACTGATTATGCTGTGGTTTGTTTTTGCAGAGTGCTGTGGAAAAGGTGAGCTTGTTTAAATTTCGTACAGTAACAATCACTGATTAATTGAGGAGGGAACAGCACGTTTTGTTTATTGCCAAGTTCACCAATGCCTTTCTGAGATGTCTCACAGGTGCTGTCTGGAGTCCATCTTCACTGGCGGCATCACATCCTGGTGGGGCATACATGCTTGGGTCACTGCAGAGGGTGGTGAAAGCCACAAAATATTACTGGCACCCAGCTGCCTTCTGTCCAGGGTATCTTAAAGACGTTCTGCTAAGATTATTACACACTCGGCCATTTTGCACAGCTGTTTTTCTTGCTCCTGCCTTCTGGCAAATAGTAAAGAACCAGTGGCCCTCAGTATGGCTTCAGAGAAAGTGTTTTAGTTGTGGAATTACTGAACAGCAAATCGGAATAACAAACATTGTTAGAAAAAAACTATGTATAAATATCTGAAATATAACTGAATATATATCTATACTGTATATTGTATTCCATGTATATTTTTTGTTTTATTATATCATCACTGTTTTGGAGAGACATGTAAGTAACAATATAATTATACTGTATGCACAAGACAATAAATACTGTATGTTTAATGACAAGATCACTTCGGGATGTTTCCCTGCTGAATGCCCACTGCAACTGACACTATTTATTATTAGTAGTAGTAGTAATAGTAGTAGTAGTAGTAGCAGCAGTAGCAGCATTTGATATTTATCAAAAATAAAAAAGACGACAACTCAAAGACAGTTTTTTTATGCCGATCAAAGTTAGGTCTTTGCGATCTACTTTAATGTTGCATGAAAAAGTTTTAAGAACAATCACGATTGTCTCAAACTCAAAAGTTATTCAAAAATGTAAAATTTCTTAGCTGTCACATACCGTTCAGTTGACGACAGACAGTATTTTACAAGCATAGCTTTTATTAATGAAAATGTTGATGGATAAAATAATAAATAAATGATTGATTGTTTCCTAAAATGTTTCACAGTCAATTTTAAAACCCATTTTATATGTAGCGCTGTTTTTGCAAACGTTTTAAAAATCAAGTTTAATATTGTTTCACATGATTATAATTTGCTAGTGGGAATATGAAATACATTTGTTTGATTGAAAATCTCTAGGTATGAGTTTCATAAGGTACATTCTGTTTGAAACACTAAATGGTAATAAGATGTTATTTTTACTATAATGTAACATGTCAGGAGAAAACTTAATGAATAACCATTCAAAATAGTTAAAGGGAAATAGAAAAAAAAAACAAAAAAAAACAAGCTACTTTATATTGGCAAAGTGCTTAGAATGTTTGGATAGTGCAAGTATGAGACTGGAAGTCATTTATGTTTGTCCAAATAGAAACTGTTGTAATTTGTACCACTGCAGCATACTGTGCAATGAGCTGTCAACACTGTCTCGCGGACGGCATGATGCAAGTGACGCTGCGAAAGGACGTTATGATAATCGCGTCATTACATGGAGCGTGCTGTTAAGGGTGTTCTGTTAAGGGTGTTCTGTGACTAATGCTATGGGCATTCCGTCATATGGAGGGCGTCCCGTGTCTAACATCAGAGGTAATGCGGTCTGCAGCTTCACTCTGTTGGAGCACCCTGGATATCATCAAGAGGAGTCGCAGCATACAGCTCAATGGCAACTCTGGTCTGTACCGGGAACTGAGAAGAATGGCTGCGAGGGCAGATAGAGTTGTTTCTTAGAAGACTCTTTGAGCAAGTGACACACCATCTGTGGTCTAGCGACACACGTCCTGCTTACAGAGGAATTGAAGTATTACGTACATCTGAATCTGTTCCTTGGAGAGTTGCAGTCAGGGTGGCTGATGGAACGGTCCTTATGGATGACACTGCAGTTGTGACCCGCTGGGCTAACTACTTTGAGTAGCTGTTCAATGCTGATCCTCCGGCTTGTATGTTGGATATCTCTGGGTCTACAATTCTTGAAGCTAATCCTCCAATTAGCTGTGAACCTCCCGATTTCACTGAGATTGCACAGGTGCTGAACTAGCTGAGAGGAGGCAAGGCTACAGGGATCTGTGGTATCCAAGGTGAACATCTCCAGGCTGGTGGCAAGGCTGTCCTTCTAGCATTGCAATCAGTCTTTGCTTCCATTTGGGAGACTGGCATCATCCCAACTGACTTGAAAACAGGACTTGTCGTCCCAATCTGGAAAGGGAAGGGTCTCGCCTGGATTGCGACAACTACAGGGGGATAACACTGTGCTCAGTGCCGTGTAAGGTCCTTGCTAGGGTCATCCTCAATAGGATCTGCGATCACTTGCTCACCTACCAGCAACCGGAACTGGTTTAACACCCAAGAAGTCTACCATTGACCATATCCTGGCACTGAGGGATCTCATGGAGCGCAAATGCAAATATCGGCAGAGTTTCTTTGCAGCCTTTGTCGATTTTCATAAGGCTTTCAAGTCAGTTGATCGAGTGGCCTGCGGTGGGCTGGCACCCTGCCCAGGGTTTTTTCCTGCCTTGCGCCCTGTGTTGGCTGGGATTGGCTCCTGCAGACCCCCGTGACCCTGTAGTTAGGATATAGCGGGTTGGATAATGGATGGATAGATGGATGGATGATCAAGCTGCCCTGCAGGACATCCTGAAGGTTCGCGGGATCTCCTCAAGGTTGCTGGATATTATAAGTGGCCTGTACACTGGTACTGCGATTGCTGTGCAGAGTGGAGGCTGGCCCTCTGCTTTTCCTAGTTGATTCTGGGGTTCGTTAGGAGTCTGATCTTGCTCCTACTCTCTTCAATGCTTGTATGGACTGGGTGTTGGGCAAGGTCATGAGGTCCCGCAGCTGTGGGGCATCTGTTGTGAAGAAAATTCACTGATCTTGACTTTGCTGACAATGCTGTGATCTTTACAGAGTCAATGGAGGCTCTGATTGGGGCTCTCAAGAGACTGTGCATCTGGCCTTGTGAATGTCCTGGATAAAAACTAAGATCCAGGCCTTTAATGACCTCTTAAGCACAGCCATCAGCAGTGCGTCTGTCTGGGGAGAGAGTGTCGACCTTGTTGAGAGGTTAAGTTACCTTGGTAGCAACATTCATGTCTCTGGTGACTCTTCCTATGAAGTCAGTAGATGGATTGAGAGAGCATGGTGGGTCATGAGGTCGCTGGAAAGGGGTGTGTGGCACTCCCAATATCTATGCAAAAGGAAAAAGGTCCAAGTCTTTAGAGTCCTGGTTCTTCCTGTCTTGCTATATGGCTGCGAGACATGGACGCTATCCAGTGATCTGGGACAAAGAATGGACTCCTTTGGTACTGTATCTTTCTGAAAAATCCTTGGGTACTGTTGGTTTGACTTTGTGTGAAATAAGCGGTTGCTCATGGAGTACCGAATGAGGCACATTACCTGCATTGTAAGACAGAGTCAGTTATGGCACTAAGGCCATGTGGCGCGATTCCCTGAGGGTGACCCAGCTAATAGGAACTGTGTAGCTGGACTAGGCCAAGTGGTTGCCCATGTAACACCTGGCTGCGGCAGCCAGAAGGACATGTCCAGAGGGGGTGGGACTGGACCGCGTGTCTGCCTGGGGGGTTGCCCAGCAGGATCCTGAGTGGTTTCGTCATGTGGTGGGTGCAGCAACGAACTGTACCAGTGCCTGCTTCCCAACTTAATATATATATATATATATATATATATATATATATATATATAAAACACAACACTACAAATGTTGTGAACAAATAAGTACTGAGTTAGCTCCATAGTGCTTCTGAAACAGCAAGGAGGACCACAATTTCCTGGGCAAAGCTGGATAACACTACTAATATATTATATACATGTACTACAATACCATATAGTGATACAGTATAGATCTGCAATCATTATTAACCTCTACTATACTCCATTTTCTTTTCCAGTTTATTTATGCCACCACAATCTGATCAAAGCACTCAAAAACAGCTAGTTATGTTATAAGGAATGTGGACACTCCAACTGTCAAGAGACCCACTGCATCAAATTTTAAGGACAAAGCACCATACAATAAGAAACTACTTAAGCACATTTATGTTTGATAGAGTGCCCTGTGGGGGTTGGCCTTTGAACTACCTCAGGTTTTTTCTCCAGCATCTCACCAGCAGAAGATTTTATTTTTTTTATCTTCCCAGGCCATCTGAACACAGCACGAGACTTATTACTACAAGCAATGAGACTTAAAAGAATTTAGCAATTTAACCCATAATTAGAAATACTACTTTATCTGTTACTTGTTTATCTGTATTATAAGCAAATATTGATTATTTTTTAATAAAAGTCATTCATCTACTCATATTTATTCATAATTTATTGTTTTTTTTTTAACCTTGATTTTTTTTCTGTTTAATATTTTGTAATGCACTATGAGCTACTTATTTTGTATCAAAATGTGCTCCAGAAATGTTATTGAATCTGTATCCAGGTGCTGAATTTACCTCCGAAAGATTAAACTTGACACTGGTAATGCTGTCTGCTCCCCAACTAAATGAACGAATTGGGCTGCTTCGATGTTCATCCCAGATGTCCACCTGCTGACTGCAGGTTGCAAATATACCATCAGACCAATGGTGATCAATACCTGTATAAACAGTCTAAATAGAGAAAACAAATTATTTTTATTTAAATACTGAAATCAACAAAGAAGTGTTCAAAAACATCTGCTTAAATTGGAAACCATGGAAAATATCCTGCAAATAAAACAAAGATAGCAATAACAATAATATATACAGTACATCCCATTGTATAAGTGTGTATGTATAAAAAAAAAAAAAAATACAAAACCTTAAAAATAAAACTGCCCATAAATCTGATTTGCAATTTCATAAGCAGATAATTTAACCAGAATACTGCAACATAGAAAAGAAAGAAAATTAATGCAGGCTGCAGGACTACTGATACTTAACACTAGAATTACCAGAGCCTACGAAAAAACCTGTAGATCCGTCCCATCCTAAAATGCTTTGCACCTATCCGTCAGCGTCTTTTGTCCTTTAAATGTGTTGATAAGCAGCAAACAGCAAGCAGTCTGCTATCTCATGCCCCACCAGCACACAGTTTTCTCAGCTCAAGTCTGTTTACCTGCGTGTCAGTTGCTTAGAGTTGTATAGAGTGGGAAGTCAAGACAAATGACAACTTTTATAAATACTATATCGTTATTTTGAACACTTGCATTTCATATGTGTTCCGTGTCTACAATGATCTATGCACAGTAAACACATCGTTAAAACAGAAACATTTTTCATGTTTTAGTAATAACTTACAAAATGTGGACATGAATTGTATAATGTGAAGCCTGAATTCCAAATATCAAAGAAACACTTTCACAAAAGATACAGGTATAACAGAACAAATGCTCTTTTATCCAAGATTATAACCGAAGAAAAATAAATCAGGTTAGTGTTGCTTGTTGTCCTGACTGGTTGAGTAATGGTTAGAGCTGCTGACTCCAATTCAAAAGGTTCTGGATTCGAGTCTTAATGTTTCCCAAAATAAACATTTTGAGTAGTGAGCTGTTCTTATTGTTACTATTATCCATGGTGCAATGCTAAGAACTGCTGATTCCCAATCAAGAGCTTCTGGGATGAATGCTGGCAGCTTCTCAAATTTACCGCTTTGAGTTCAGAGCTGCTCTTATTGTTAATATTATATATTATACAATAAAAACATACATTTGATTTGCATCTGTAATAGCCGCTGTAAATGTATAGTACGTGTCAACGTTAGCATCTTTTATTTAGTTTTATTCTCACTCACGTTCATGCTCTGTTTTCAAATAAAGACGCGCTATAACAGAGGTGAACTCAGATCGGAGAAAACAGAAGCCCTCCCCGCAAGAAATATCCACTCACATATAAGAACAACGCCGCTGCACCAGGCGTAAAGGTGAAAGTCCAGTGTCATCCTGCCAATTACCTGTTCTTCAAAGAAACAGCACAGCTTAAAGAGCTCACCAACGCTACACCGTTCAGATCTAAACACTAGTGTGGTGTATGTGCCCCAAAAAAAGTCTTTCTGCATTCTCGTACCATTGCTCGCGTACTAAAGTGTCAGCAGGTATTTTTTGTGGCATTACACGTGTAATTTGTGAGCATGCCCTTGACGATCAAACAGAGGAAGCTCTGCAGTATACTTGTGCCTTTATGCTGTAGGAAGATAAGTAAATAAAGTAAAATTAGCAAAACTAAAAAAAAAGATGCTAACTTTGACAAGTACTATACATTTACAGCGGCTGTTACAGACACAAATCAAATGTATTCTTTTATTGTATAATATTAACAATAAGAACAGCTCAGTACTCAAAACGTTTATTTTGGGAGACATTAAGACTTGAACCTGACTAGAACTGGAGTCAGCACCTCTAACCAGTACACTATCCGAGAAGTCAGGACAACAAGCAACACTAACCCGATTTCTTTTTTCTTCGGTTATAATCTTGAAAAAAAGTGTATTTGTTCTGTTATACTTGTATCTTTTGTGAAAGTGTTTCTTTGATATTTGGAATTCAGGCTTTACACATTATACACTTCATGTCTACATTTTGTCAATTATTACTAAAACATTAAAAACGTTTCTGTTTTAACAATGTGTTTACTGTGCATAGATCATTGTAGATACGGAACACACATGAAATGCAAGTGTTCCAAATAATGATATAGTATTGATAAAAGGTGTCATTTGGCTTGACTTCTCACTCTATACAACTCTAAGCAACTGACACACAGGTAAACAGACTTGAGCTGAGAAAACTGTGTGCTGGTGGGGGATGAGATAGCAGACTGCTTGCTGTTTGCTGCTTATCAACACATTTAAAGGACAAAAGATGCTGACGGATAGGTGCAAAGCATTTTAAGGTGGGACAGATCTACAAGTTTTTTCGTAGGCTCTGGTAATTCTAGTGTTAAACTAGACTGACAAAGTATGAACTTAGAAATGGAAACATCCAGTAGACAGAATACTTGAATATAGTTAAAAAAGGTAATTATTTATGACATGCTTTACTCATCACCAAAAGAAAGTAAAAATCGATTTCATTGCAAAGTTTATACAATACCTTCCACTGCAAAAAACCTACTCATTACACATTTAGAAATTGGCATATCAACAGGATAACAGTTGTATCCATTGGAACTTATGATTCTAGGTATTATTGATACTCTATGATACTGAAATCGAGACCAATGCCTACGAGTAGCAAGACTGATAAATTAACATTGGGCTGAACTGAAGGGACTGCCCAATGTGTTATTCCATGCGTCCAGTCTAACTTGTACACAATGGTAAGAAACCTTACATACCAAACTGGGCATACTGCCATTGTGCATTAAACAACATTGTAAACAACAGAAGCCATAACTTGTTAGTGAGCATCTATAATAGCTTTCTTAAATGACTTTGCAGAATTAAAATTAAAAAAAAAAGGTGCAACAAACCCAATGACTAATTCTTTAGATGCTAAATCTGGGATCTATTTTTTCTACTTCACAAGAATATTCCCCTTCACAAAACAATTTTGTAATGTGCCATAGTAACACTTCAAATGAAAATATAGCAATGCAAACCTGCATTAGAAATGTATCCTACCCTGCTCTCCAATCCTACTCCTACCCTATTTTTGAAGTACGAGGGATGTTCAAAAAATTTAAACACCTTTGTAATTTCATTGGAAATGGTGAAGGCGGGAGGAACAGTAATTGGGCATTAAAAGGTTGGTATGACGCTGGGAAAATTGCATCACAATGTAGAAAAATGATGTAATTTGTTTTTGAAGTTCTTAACAAATACAGTAGAATTGAACATCCCTCGTAGATGTGTCATGTTTTTATACTAAGGGTAGCTAAGGATCATATCCCATGAGAGTATGTTACGGAAGTAACTGATCAAAAGTAAAATACAAACAAAAAACATTAGCAAAATGGTAAGCATACCTTTCCCAATATAGTATTTAAGGGTTCCTCTTGAGCTCCATTTAGTTGTCCTTCCATGCTCCAGTGTTTAATTATTTTATCATCTCCAACCTATATCCAGGCCAAGAAAAAATAAAATTACCTCAATAACAGAGACCTGATTAATAATCAAGCATTATAATTATTTCATTCTTTAAGTGATTCATTCATTCATTGTTACTACCAGCTTTTAAGAATTCAGGGTGGTGGTGACCAGAGCCTGTTGTGGTAGCAGCAGGTTTGAATAAGGACAATAGCCCTGGACAGTATACTCATAATTAAAATATTTAATCATATATTCACATTAACTCATGCTGGGCCAATTTAAGGTTAGCCTAACATGTACCCCTTTGACTCAAGGCCCTGTCACATTACACGACTTTTGAGTTGCAGACTTCATTTACATAACCTTTGCAACACACTCCTGTGACTACCAGTCATGTAAGCGTGTCATACCCCAAATCTCAGACCAGACAGTCCGTTGACTGACCCGAAAAATATAAATAAGGTTTACTTTTGTTGTAGGGGTGGGCTCTGTGTGCAAGGGTTAAGAAACAATAAGCACTCAGCTGGAAGTATAAAACATAAACATAACACATACACATAACACAGCAATGAGGAAGGAGGAACACCGGCGTTTTGAAAATCACAACAAGAGGCTCATCTTTTACTTGTCTGATGTTTTATATACTGTACCAAGGCAGAATGAAGAACAAAAAAAAAAAACCTCAAGAGCTAAAACTGCAGCTGAATGTGCCGTTCCTGGAAAGCATTTATTCAGTACTAGCTTTATGAGAAAAAAAGTGGCCGTCAGGAAAAAAAAAAAAAATTGCTGAGCTGATACTTTGGGAATTGTGAAACTATGCTGAAAAGACAGAGTCGTGTAATGTGGTTTATACGACAGAATTGACACAGATAACACAGAAAATTACTCAATAAAAGAATAAAATACAACCAAATGTACTGTACATTGACATATTTATTACCAACCATCCCCCACGGCTTCACCCGCATTAGAAGTGAAACAGGACAGCAATGAAGGCACTACCTGGCTCCCTATTCCTGACGTCACACCCCCTCCCTCGACCCAGAGCCTCTGTCTTGGATTAGCGTGAATATAATCGCTCCTACAAACAAACTATGATTCTTAGGGCGATGAGAGAAGTCGCAAAATCAACCAGAATGTTCAAGCTAATTGTATATAAATAGGAGCAAAGAATGTCAGAGAGAGTCGGAGAAAAGCAAATAATCAAAAATCAATATGTGCTGTTAGAGCTTTTAACTGTGCGAAACGCCGCGAGGGAAGCAAATCGTATATCATTGAGGAGTTTTATTTAATACGTATCGTGCTCTGATTGGGTAGCTTCTCAGCCATCCGCCAATAGCGTCCCTTGTATGAAATCAACTGGGCAAACCAACTGAGAATGCATGTACCTGAAATAAAAAAAACCCATTGTCCGCAAAAACCCCCCGTTATATATTTAGATATGCTTACATATAAAATCCGCGATAGAGTGAAGCCACGAAAGTCGAAGCGCAATATAGTGAGGGATTACTGTATGTATATATATATATATATATATATATATATATATATATATATATATATATATATATATATATATATATATATATATATATATATATATATATATATATATATACTAGCAAAATACCAGCATGGAGAAGTAGTGTGTTAAAGAAGCAATGAAAAAGAAAAGGAAACATTTTGAAAATAACGTAACATGATTGTCAATGTAATTGTTTTGTCACTGTTGTGAGTGATGAGTGTTGTTGTCATATATATATATATATAT
This sequence comes from Polypterus senegalus, assembly GCF_016835505.1. Classification (NCBI taxonomy): domain Eukaryota; kingdom Metazoa; phylum Chordata; class Cladistia; order Polypteriformes; family Polypteridae; genus Polypterus; species Polypterus senegalus. The sequence goes on from NC_053168.1 coordinate 96,789,893, forward strand.
ATTTATACACACACACACATATATATATATATATATTATGTGTGTGTGTAAATATATATATATATATATATATATATATATATATATATATATATACATATATATATATATATATATATATACATATACATATACACATATATACACACATACACACACACATATATAAACATAGATATACATATACATACATATCTACATATATACACACACAGCTATTTCGTATCAGTGCAATACGCTGCTTGTTAAAACTCCAGCTCTTACGTGCAAGTCTGTGTGGATATTATGAACTATCGTATTTGTTCAAGTTCTATTTAAATTTTAAATAGAAGGAATTTTTATTTAGTCGACAGAAATATCTTTGGTAGGAATGGTAAAACAGACAGGAATATTATTCCTGAATAAATCAACTCAAACCTTAAACAACTTATAATATTTTGCTCTCCATAAAAATATATCCTGTCTAAATTATACAAGTTAGAAATAAAGTAAACGTTAAAAGAACAAACATTCAAATTTCTTTACTCTTATGTAATTTTATATAAAAAATAAACTTAGATTTTAAATATCCCAAAAGATTTTGCTCTCCATAAAAATATATCCTGTCAAAATTATACAAATTCAAATATGAACATGCTGCATAACAAAACCTGGAAATATAAATAAAATGTGTTCCTTTCAGCAATAACAAATCAAATCATTCAGTTGTCTTTGCTCATATGTCATTTTAGAGCTGGACGCCTGGCATCGTTTTTTAGGCAACAGGTTCGTTTATGTTTGGTGTGAGGTTCTGTGTTGTGGAGATTCTCAGGATGGATTGCAGGTGCTCATCAGTGAGGCGACTCCTGTGTGCTGTTTTGTTAGTCTTTATCACTGAGAAGAGCTTCTCACACAGATATGTGCTACCAAACATGCACAAGGTTCGAGCCGCATGTAGAGCGGACTTTTTGTTCTTCAAAGTCACCAAAGCGCCGTGCAAACTCAGTGCGCTCAGTTTATCAGCAAAGTGCGTATTTGGGAACACCGTAGTGACGACTTGGTTTAACATTACTTGGCAACAGGGAAAGTGGGGCAAGGTGCACTGGTGCATTTGTGTCTCCCATAAAAGCAGCTTCACTTGAAATCACTTTGTGATTGTGCACGGGTAAAAACGTCCGCTGAAGTGTCAGATTCTTATTTAATTATTCTGCTTTCTGTATCTTCTGCATTGCATTCAGGTTACCCTGATGTTTTGTCTCATAGTGCCGTCTTAGATTAAATTCTGTAATTACAGCCACATTAGCTCCACAAATGAGACACACGGGTTCAGTAAACATATACTCAGCCTCCCATCGGTTTTAAAGGCTCTATTTTCAGAATCAACTTTTCTCTCAGCATCGTGTGAGCTAGCCGCAATAACTTGCAGCATCATAAGCTAGACTTGATTAGCGGTAAGTGTTAGGCAAGGCAGCTGAAGCGCTGCATTATGGGATCTGTAGTTTATTGTGTTACCAGCGCTTCATATACCGGGCCATTAATAACAATAATACAGTATATAAAATGATCTCGCGGGCGGATATAATTACGCCGGGCGGATGTGGCCCTTGAGTTTGACCCTTGAGTTTGACACATATTTTTTCAAATGTGATCGCGCAATTCAGATAGAGTTGACGCGCACTACAGCCTGCATGCCTCAATAAGTCATCCTCCCTCGCTCTTACTTTTTTACCGTTCATCTAATGAATACACTGAGTATGGCTTTACCAAAACAATCATTGATGGCGAATAAAGTATCCATTATTCGAGTATGTAGATCGGGATATATATATATATACATATATATATACCCGCGTATCGAGGAGAAGTAGTGTGTTAAAAAGCTAGAAAAGAAAAGGGAACATTTTAAAAATAGCGTAACATGACTGTCAATATACAGTATTTGTTTTGTGAGTGTTACTGAGTGTTGCTGTCATCAAGGATTTGATTATCATTATTTCTTTCAATCAGGTTCGTATTTGTAGGATGTGTTGTGTTCAAGTTACATTCCGTGTTTGTCAATCGTTGTAAAGATGACAGGTTTCATTCATCGATTCGTTTCTTACTGCATCAATAAACAGCTCGTCTTCTTCTTTATCTGAGACCTGACACACTGCATGCACGGGTTTTTTTTTTACACTGTCTTCCTTTAGCGGGACATTGACTTTTCCAGCGTGTGCTTTGTTTCCGCAGTAGCTGGATTTATGAATATGCTTATCAGGCGCTTCATATTTTTGCTGCCTTTTCAATTGTGTAATTGGTTTTGTTCAGCGCTTTGGAACTGTTGCTTTTATCTGTGCACTGCGTCAGTTCCGTGAGCGCTCGGTGTACATGCATCGAAGGTTCCCAGCTGTGCTGGTGCCATCTCGTGCTATGTCAATGGCTGTATTTAATGTTACCTTAGTCCTGGCACTTAAAACTTTCTCTCGCAGTTTCGCTGAGTTTGTGTCAAACACCACCCTGACCATCTCATCTTCCTCTCCATAAGCACAGTCCTTCACCCGTGAATATTTAGTGGCAGTTTGCTATTGGATTGCGCTGACGGACGGCCTTATATGGGCAGGCACTAAATTACAAGCGCCAGCGCAGCCTGTCTATGAACTTAATTTAAAGTGTAGGTTTACATCGTGCTTTGTTTCGAGTAGCAGAACTCATGAATATGGTTGTATATGTCACTTTCGCTTCGCTTCTTATTGTTTAGCTGCCTTCTCAATTATATAATGCATGTTTTCTTCAGCGCTTTTTGGAGGTCTTCCTGGTTTTCTATGTACTGCGTGTTTACGTGAGAGGCGTAATGATGTCACCGAAACTCCGCCCCACGGCGTTGAAGCTCATCTCCATTACAGTAAATGGAGAAAAACAGCTTCCAGTTATGACCATTACGTGTAGAAATTTGAAATGAAACCTGCCCAACTTTCTGTAAGGAAGCTGTAAGGAATGAACCTGCCAAATTTCAGCCTTCCACCCACACAGGAAGTTGGAGAATTAGTGATGAGTGAGTGAGTGAGGGCTTTGCCTTTTATTAGTATAGATAAAGAAAAAATAAGGAAAATTGAATAAAGTGAACAACTTAAACAATATTTAATTTCAAAATAAAAACACTGGGTCAAGTAAACAAAGTACCGTAGATCCCGGAATCCAGGCCGACCCGGTATATTAGCCGAACCCCTTCTCTACCTACTAAATTACATGTATTGCCGATGACCGGTATTTAAGCCGACCCCCTTCTCCAAGCAAAATTTTCTAAATTTCCTTAAAAGTGTCTCTTCGGGTATATTTATAATGTTTATCGGCGAGAATTTGAGACTGCCGGCATTTTTGATATATAATATAATGTGCATAATTTACCAAAACACCAATAATTTTTCTAATGTACTAACTAAAAGTTATAAAAAGTGCCTAGCCTACTTCGATTAAGCTAGGAGCATGGCGGTAGCGCATGGTACGCATGCGACTCAGGGCTCTCCTTTTCAGTGCACTTTTTGTTGTTTTGTACTTTTTTGTCCTTGTTTGTACCGCGATCGGTTCGTGAACATCCGCTACATCATTCAGAACCTTATAGACATCGGTGTCCAGAGCCAGACATCTGTTTCGAGTGTTTTTCATCACACGCACAACATCCCAGACAACATAACGAGACCAGCGGGCTCTCCGTGGATTGTTGTCGGGTCTAGGAGACGACACAGACGGAGGAGGGAAAGAAAGCAGAAGCGGGGCCGCAGATCCGGCGTTATGCTAAAGCTAAAAAACAACCATACAGAACTTTTTTTCTGCACTGAAGGAGCTGCTTTTAATCTCATTATAGATGCGTATAGTGACAATAAAAGGCATTCTATTCTAGGAACAATTTCATACTGTACTCACCATTTAATTTGACATCTTTGGGCTGCAGGAAGGGAGGAGATATTTCCACACAATGTCCATCTTCGTTTCGATTGCGATCACTTTCTTTTACCTTCTCTTCCTTCCTTCCTTAGCAATTATGTGTCTTGCTTGCATGGTCTTAATGAATTACAGTAATCCCTCCTCGATCGCGGGGGTTGCGTTCCAGACCCCCCCGCGATAGGTGAAAATCCGCGAAGTAGAAACCATATATGTTTGTATGGTTATTTTTATATATTTTAAGCCCTTATAAACTCTCCCACCCTGTTAACATTATTAGAGCCCTCTAGACATGAAATAACACCCTTTAGCCAAGCGTTTAAACTGTGCTCCATGACAAGACAGAGATGACAGTTCTTTCTCACAATTAAAAGAATGCAAACATATCTTATCTTCAAAAGAGCGCCGTCAGGAGCAGAGAATGTCAGAGAGAGCGCTCGCTAAGAAAAGCAAACAATCAAAAAATCAATACATGCTTTTAAGTATGCCGAAGCACCGCGATAAAGTGGCATTTTGTAGAGGAGCCTCCGTGTCCTCTGTGCAAACAGCCCCTCTGCTCGCACCCCCTCCGTCAGGCAGAGAGAGTGAGAAAGATAGAGAGAAGCAAACAAGCACGGCGCGGGAAGCATATCATTGGGGAGTTTTAGTTAATACAGTATTTAATACATGCTCTGATTGGGTAGCTTCTAAGCCATCCGCCAATAGCGTCCCTTGTATGAAATCAACTGGGAAATCAAACTGAGGAAGCATGTAACCTAAATTAAAAGACCCATTGTCCGCAGAAAGCGGCGAACCAGCGAAAAATCCATGATATATATTTAGATGTGCTTACATTTAAAATCCAGCGATAGAGTGAAGCCCTTGAAAGTCGATATAGCGAGCTGTGTATATATATATATATGATATAGCGAGGATTATATATATATATATATATATATATATATATATATATATATATATAGGTAAATCACTGCAATGACAGAAATTACATCCACAAACACATGTATCTGGGCTCCGACTGACGCTACTAACGCTCTCGGTTAGTCGCGCAAGCGGATACACGTGACCGCATTCGTTTCGTAAGCAAGATGTTGATCGTAAATCAAAACAAAAAATTTCATTTTAAACTTCCCGATAATTTATTATAAATTTTATTAATAAAATCAACAACTAGAACACTTTTTTGAATAAATTCTTTATTTAATTTAAAGTACCGGCATGCAAAGTTACTTCTTCATCTGAAAGATGGCTCTGTGGTTTCGTCACTATTTACTTCCGTATTCATCGGCAAAACCAGCATTGCGCTAAAAATCTTGAATCTAATACGATACTCATTGTATAAACCGACCCCCAAACTCCAAGCCAAAAATCTAGGACGAAATTCTCGGCTTATATAACGGGATCTACGGTATATACACTGACAGATTGCTATATGAGCAGTGTAATTCCCCTGTACATACCAACCTTACCAGGTTGATTGTGACCATAGGAACAAACTTTTCACAATTATTGGTGCGCATATTTCACACACATTTTCATACCTGCCTAAATAAGCACAACTACAATATAAATCAAGACTACTACATTCTTTCTTCACGATTTTCAAGTGTTCTACACTAATTAACACTTCAACAGCTGGCTCTTCACTCTTTCTATTTTTGTACGAATGTGTACTTTTTGCAGTATTATTTGTGACTATTCTTTTAAGTTGAACAAAATGCAATTTCGCATCACAAAAAATAATGCACATTTTCATCTTCTGCCTTGTTTGTCATGTTTGTTTTAATAAGCTCTCGTAAACTAAAATGTCACAACCTAATTTTGCCTAATTATGGTAGTTATTATTGGACATACTGTAGGTCCAACTATTTTTGAAGGATACAGGGGATAAGTACTACATCAAACTGGAGTAAAAACAATAGGTCTGGAGCATATTACAAAGCAAACAATGCATCTTGCTTAAAGGTTATAACTTTCAAAATAACTGACCTATTATTGTAAATTGGGCTCACCGTTCAGAAATCTTGAAAACTGCTTGTTCTAAAATGTTCAGTCTTTGCTAGGATGTAGTCCTTCCCTCCCACACACACACACACACAAGCTGTGTAAGCCCATGTTGTGAAAAGCCCAGAGTCCTAGAAACTATTGAAATTGTCAGAAAAAAACTGAAATGTAGAGGTGTCAGGTAATTGAAAGGAACTACAGTAATCCCTCGCTATATCAGCGCTTCGACTTTTCGCGGCTACACTCTATCGCGGATTTTAAATGTAAGCATATCTAAATATATATCACGGATTTTTCGCTGGTTTGCGGATTTCTGCGGACAATGGGTCTTTTAATTTATGGTACGTGCTTCCTCAGTTTGTTTGCCCAGTTGATTTCATACAAGGGACGCTATTGGCGGATGGCTGAGAAGCTACCCAATCAGAGCATGTATTAAATATTAACTAAAACTCCTCAATGATATAAGATATGCTTCCCGCGTGGTGCTTGATTGTTTGCTTTTCTCTCTCTCTCACCCTCTCTGACATTCTCTGTGCCTGATGGAGGGGGTGTGAGCAGAGGGGCTGTTTGCACAGAGGCTGTTTGCCTAGAAGATACGGACGCTGCTCTACAAAATGCCGCTTTATCGCGGTGCTTCGGCATACTTAAAATCACGTATTGATTTTTTGATTGTTTGCTTTTATCTCGCTCTCTCTCTGACATTCTCTGCTCCGGACGGCTCCTTTGAGAGAAGATATGCTTGCATTCTTTTAATTGTGAGAAAGAACTGTCATCTCTGTCTTGTCATGGAGCACAGTTTAAACTTTTGACTAAAGGGTGTTATTTCATGTCTAGAGGGCTCTAATAATGTTAACAATGTGGGAGAGTTTATAAGGGCTTAAAATATATAAAAATAACCATACAACATATGGTTTCTACATCGCGGATTCTCATCTATCACGGGGGGTTCTGGAACGCAACCCCCGCTTGATCGAGGAGGGATTACTGTACTCTAGACATGTCTCTTAGGAGGTTTCACTTTGCAGACGTGCTCACCTCGCTTGTGTTATTAGCAGCTAAGAGAGTTTGTTTCCTCAGAGGTGGAGCCCTTATCCCAACTTCACCTCTCACTTTCATTAAAATTAGAAAATACATAGATGGTAGTTACTTAAAAAAAATATATATATATATATATATATATTTTTTTTTTAAAAAGTCAATGCATCAGGTATAGTAGATAAAGTGTGGGGACCCCAACATTAATAAATCTGTAGAGTAGGGATAGACATCAACCAACAGCATTACATTTTTTTTCTCCTTTATTGTGTTTTCCTGCATTTGCAAAAGTGGCCAGAGTATTTTTAATTACACCTCATTGTTTTAGTTATTAAGGATTGAGCCAGCAGCCACAAGATAGAAACTAAAGGTGTGACACCATGTGCTGTCGGAGGTAGCTAAATATGAACAGCTAACACAGAAAAGATTCTTTGCACAGGGGTATATATGTATTATAAGCGATGAAAGAAAAAATAAAAATGACGACAGTTCTCCATTTGGTTTGATGCCACTCTGTCCATAGATTGTTTCAGATGCTGCTTTTTTCAGATGTTTGCCGAGATAGGCACCACTTTCCACACGATGCCACTTTGGATGAGTGGGTTTATAAGAATTATGGATTTTTTTTTTTATCTGAATGCCTTATTAATACAATAGTCAGGGATCTTGCATTTAAAATGGGAATCATAAAAATGTCTAAAACAGAATTCATACTTTTAGGGTGCTGGAGAAATATATACATAAATCTGCTCCAAGTACACCTTTAGATCAAATTTTAGAGAAGTAGGGTAAAAACGACCGTCTCAGACTATGCTAGGAAGGGATGTAGCTAAACGTTTTACTAATGCAGATCAGCTAACCATTCAACATTACGAAAAGGCACATTGAAAGAATGTGCAAAAATAGATCTACAAAATACCACAGTACTGCATAGTATCTAAAGTAATATTACGATACAGTTGAATTGTGTTCTCTCTCTGACTTTATTAAATGTCTGGTTTTGCCTTTGAAGACGACTTTTTTTCAAACTAATTACACTTAAATAGGGGCATTCTTTCAGACAACTCTAGCTACCATTAAACTAAGCCAAAATGGAAAAAGAATATGAAAAGCAACTCAAATATAAAACTATAAATGATTTTACTGTGGTTATTTAAACAATGCAACTAATCAGATGCATGAGACAAATTAACTTAACTACTTTCATTCAAACAAAAACATACACAATCTGAAAAGCTTAGTGGTACAGTGATATGATGCACATGGACTAGAACCTTGAACAAAAACTGAATGATCATGCCAAAGATAGTTCATTCTGGGATTTCATGCAGGAATGAACACTGAAATGTTTTACAATCAAGAGGCTCAAAAAGGTACCTTAGTGCTTTACAGTTAATTTAAAAGATGGAGGCAATGGATCGTTATTACAAGTAACAAGAACATACAACTTAAATTCTTAAACAACTTCACTTTCTATCAATCACATTAAGACCAGATTTTAAAATTTCTACTATTCACATTTGGTGGTAAAACATGTACGACTTTAGTACTCCTTAATGCAGTACCTACAATTTAATAGAAGAGCCACATTGATTTCAGGATTGAAATTAAAATTTCAAAACTCATTATTTTAGCACAGCATACTCTTAGCATGCAGTTGCCATATATATTGTTGCCAATATAATTTGTGAATTTCCCCTTGGGATTAATAAAGTATCTATCAATCAATAATGATTTTTAACAGTAGTAACTGTCTTGATTGGCCATTACCAAGTCATTCTCATATTTATTCACTTATGGTGGCCATAAAACAAAACTGAATCATGCAAAAACCATCAGAAAACACCAAAACAAACAAAATATTCAAAAAAAATGAGAAACAACAAATGCAAATAGAGCAGGACACAAACAAAGCAATGACTTCACAAACATTTTGAAATTTTGAAGCATGAAAACAAAACAAGCCATGCATAACCCAAATTGAAGTGGATTAAAAAAAATATATAATTTTTTTTTAAATATACAGTCAAAGTAATACGTTTGTGAATCCCGAGGAATTATCTATATTTATGTCTATGTGAATTTCCCCTTGGGATTAATAAAGTATCTAATTCCCATATAATAAATGGTTTTATCTTCATGTCAGTCACAATAATGAACAAACACAATCTCCTATAACTAAAGATACACAGATTTTCAGAGAATTTTTGATCATATCGAAATCATCATTCAAATTGTGAAACTGAAGGTTGGAAGCTAATGACCTAAGTTAATGACTTTTTAAAAAGCTCATTGCAGTCAGAATTTAGCACACCTGGAGTCCATTTAATGAAACAAGTTTAGAGGTGTTGCCTAGAATTACTTTGATTGATAAAAACACTATAAAAAAGTTTGAACTTTTGACAAGAAGCATATCCAGATGGGAATCATGTCTCGCACAAAAGAGCAGTCTGAAGAGCTACAATCGAGAATTGTTAATCAACATAAGGCTGGAAAGGGTTACAAAGTCATCTGAAAGATTTTAGATATTCATCAGTCTACTGTTGGACACGTGGTCTATAAATGGAGACAATTTGGTATTGTGGCTACTCTGCCTAGAAGTGGGCGCCCTGCCAAGACAATTCCAAGATAACAACGCAAAGTCAGCAATGAGGTAAAGAACCACCCTAGAGTGACAGCAAAGGACTTGAAGTCATTAGAACTGGCTAACATCTCTATTTCATGAGTCAACTATACGCAAAACATTGAACAAGAAAGGAGTCCATGTCAGGACACCAAGAAGGAAGCCACTGCTATCAAAAAAGAGCATTGCTGAACCCCTGAAGTTTGCAAAAGAATGCTTGGACATTCCACAATGGTACTGGGAAAATGTTTTGTGGAGTGATGAAACCAAAATTGAACTATTTGGGAGGAACAAGCAGAATTTTATTTGGTGTAAAAAGGGCATTGTATATCAACATCAAAACGTCATCCCTACAGTAAAGTATGGTGGAGGGAACATCATGATTTGGGCCAGCTTTGCTGAATCAGGGCCTGGACAGCTTGCCATCATTGAGGGGAAAATGAATTCACAAGTTTATCAACAAATTCTCCAGGATAATGTGAGGGTGTCTGTCCATCAGCTTAAGCTCAGAAGAGGCTGGGTGATGTAACATGACAAGGAGACAAAACATCGCAGCAAATCCACAGCACAATGGCTTAAGAACAAACTCCACCTCTGATCTGCAGTTACAGGAAGCACCTGGTTGAGGTCACTGCTGCCAAAGGAGGGTCAACCAGTTATTAAATTCCAAGGTTCACTTACTTTTTCCACTACCACTGTGAACGTTGAATGAGTTTGTAAAATAAAGACATGAAAGAGTAGAATTTTTTGTGTGTCATTGGCGTAAGCCCATTGTGTATATCAGTACCTGTGACTTGGATGAAGATCAAATCACTTTTTATGACCAATTCATGCAGTAAACCAGATAATTTCAAAGGGTTCATATACTTTTTACTTTGACTGCACTTCAGCAGAAAAGATAATGTTTGAACACTCTCTGCCAGAGCAGTGGAAGAGTGGACTGGGATTTCACCAGGAAAATGAGTTTGTATCCAATAGAAATCTGACATGTCTACTTCAAGCAGAGCAGAATTAGTTGTCTCCATGTGTCACAGATAATTGCTTTTGTGGGTCTATCTAGCTTTGCCGGCATCTGTGGTAGCACTTAAGAGTGACTATACTAAAAATATGACAGACAGTAAAAACACTGTGACTTAACAAAAAATTATCCACTAAAAGGAATGTCTAGCTCCTGTCATGCACTGCTGTTACTTTCTAAATATGGTAATATCAAAATGCTGGAAGTACCAGATTCACACTGGATCAGGGACTGAGACAATGAAAAGGTCTGTTGCAAACAAATTGCTGTAAGAGACTCCACAGAGTAAAACAGGGGAGTATTTAATCCAAAAATAAAACAGTATTGACAATACTATAATGCCCCCAAGCGCAAATGTCAGAGGTGCATGCGCATTGTCTAAAAGGGGTGGAAGTACCCGGAGAAGGGTAATACCAAGTCAATTCATCACATTTTTGGACCTCATCTTCATAGATTTGAACTAAACTTGGCAAATTGATTTGGTCATATGAGTAACCCATGGAATTGAAATTGCATATGTCTTGAATAATTAAGGGAGATTTAAACTAACAATGTCTGAACTTATTGGGGGGATTATGACTTTGACTGGCTATATAAGACTTCCTGGACCGATTTCAGTTTGCATACAGAGACAACTGGTCTGTGGACAATGTGGTAAATTTAGGTCTGAACTTTATTTACCAATAACTTGATAAGCCAGGGGCATCTGTGAGGATCTTGTTTATGGACTTTAGCTCCGTTTCTTTTACATATTCTTGCTTCTACCTCACCACTAATTAAAAAACTGGGATTAAATTGTGATGTACAGTAATCCCTCCTCGTTCGCGTGGGTCACGTTCCAGAAACCCCCCGTGATAGGTGAAAATCCGCGAAGTAGAAACCATATGTTTGCATGGTGATTTTTATATATTTTAAGCCCTTATAAACTCTCCCAACACTGTTAACATTATTAGAGCCCTCTAGACATGAGATAACACCCTTTAGTCAAAAGTTTAAACTGTGCTCCATGATAAGACAGAGTTGACAGTTCTTTCTCACAATTAAAAGAATGCAAACATATCTTCCTCTTCAAAGAATGCGTGTCAGGAGCAGAGAATGTGAGAGAGAGAGAGAGATTGAGAGAGAGAGACAGAAAAGCAAACAATCAAAAAATCAATATGTGGTGTTGGGCTTTTAAGTATGCGCACCGCAATAAAGCAGCCGCAAAGAAGGGAGCAATGTGAAGGTAGTCTTTCAGCATGTTTTAAGAGTAGCGTCCATATCTTCTAGGCAAACAGCCCCACTGCTCACACCCCTTCCATCAGGTAGAGGGAAAGAGAGAGACAAAGAATAGCAAACAATCAAGCACTGCTCAAGAAGCACATCGTATATCATTGAGGAGTTTTAGTTAATACGTAATACATGCTCTGATTGGTTAGCTTCTAAGCCATCCGCCAATAGCGTCCCTTGTATGAAATCAACTGGGCAAACAAACTGAGGAAGCATGTACTTTAAATTAAAAGACCCATTGTCCACAGAAATCCGCGAACCAGCGAAAAATCTATGATATATATTTAGATATTCTTACATTTAAAATCTGCGATGGAGTGAAGCCGCGAAAGTCGAAGCGCGATATAACAAGGGGTCACTGTACTGTACTTTCAGCTTAAATCATTTTTTTATGCTTTAATTTAGGTTATCCACTGCTCTATGTTTTTATGCATCCCAATTTGTTTGCACATTAGTCATTTTGTTGCATGCTGCACCATTTGCATTTGTTGTTTCCGATTTGTTTCTGTGCAACGTGCTTCAAGGCCACCCCATTCTCTTCTTTCTTTGGCACTTTGGATGCATCAATAAAAACAGACCCATTTTAGACATTCTGAGTTTTGCTGAAATTCATGTTGTTTGAATGTTGCTGACCTCAAACTATTGGAAACAAAAAATTTCACTGTTTCAACTTTAATTACTTACCGTAAAAAATGAAGTTCCACAATATCGAACACAAATATCCCGTACAAAACCTTCATGTGCTTTTAAAGTACGTGTACATTTCCGTGTAGGCAGATGCCATATTTTCACCTAATTTAAGAATTGAGAAAGGCAACAAAAACAAACATGTTTAACATTTTGTTATCAGGCCATTAAAAACAATCAAATTACCATTATGAATTACCTAAAATAACATTTAAAGGAAAATATAAAAGCAGCACTGTTAAAAAAGAATTCCTAATACCAGAAAATTCAAGTCTACTATTCTGAAGTACATCAAAATCAATAGTGTATGTATGTATATATGTATATGTATATACTAATAAAAGGCAAAGCCCTCCCTCACTCACTCACTCACTCACTAATTGACTCATCACTAATTCTCCAACTTCCCGTGTAGGTAGAAGGCTGAAATTTGGCAGGCTAATTCCTTACAGCTTCCTTAGAAAAGTTGGTCAGGTTTCATTTAGAAATTCTACGCGTAATGGTCATAACTAGAAGTTATTTTTCTCCATTTACTGTAATGGAGTTGAGCTTGAAAGTCGGGGGGGGAGTTTACGTGTGACATCATGACGCCTCCCACGTAAATCACGCAGTACGTAGAAAACCAGGAAGAACTCCAAAAACCGCTGAAGAAAACATACATTATATAATTAAGAAGGCAGCGAAACAATTAGAAGCGAGCGAGTGACATATAAAACTATATTCAGCAGCTCACGTGAACTGACACAGTGCGCAGACAAAAAGCAACAGTTCCAAAGAGTGCTGAACAAAAACTGAATTATACTGCTACGCTCAAATAGACAAACCACACGCCGTGGCGCATTAGTAGAGGCTTCGCCTCTAGCGCCGACTTCCGAGGTTCGATTCCCAAGAGCGGATGCACTGAGTGTGTACGCGCGCTTCCCGGTACATTTTAGCATTGCATCCCCTAGGTTTGAGACGTATGAAAAAATATGCGGTTAACAACAACAACATTTATTTGTATAGCACATTTTCATACAAAAAAAATGTAGCTCAAAGTGCTTTACCTAATGAAGAATAGAAAAATAAGAGACACAGTAAGAAAATAAAATAAGTCAACATTAATTAACATAGAATAAGAGTAACGTCCAATGGCCAGGGGGAACAGAAAAAACAAAAAAAAAAAAAACTGCAGACGGCGGGAGAAAAAAATCTGCAGGGATTCCAGGCCATGAGACTGCCCAGTCCCCTCTGGGCAATCTTCCTAACATAAATGAAACGGTCCTCTTTGTATTTATGGTTTTCACGGAAGGATTTAGTGATGATGATGATGATAATCACGTGGACTTCTGGCTTTTAGTCCATCAATGCTGGGGCATCATGGTGCTTTGAGTAGGTTGGTGGTGGCACAGGCCGCCACCACAGAGAAACCGGAAAAAGAAACAGGAGAGTAGAAAGACAGATCACCAATTGAAGCTTTATGAATAATGGATACTTTATTCGCGATCAATGATTGTTTTGGTAAAGCCATACTCCGTGTATTCATTAGATGAACGGTAAAAAAGTAAGAGCAAGGGAAGGATGACTTATTGAGGCATGCAGGCAAAACCACAATAGCACACGGGCTCGATGTACTGTAGTGCGCGTCAACTCGATCTGAATTGTGCGATCATATTTGAAAAAATATATCTTTTCAAGTTCTATTTAGTCCATATGTGTCAAACTCAAGGCCCGCAGGCCACATCGGGCCCGGTGTGCAATTATATCTGGCCCACGAGATCATTTTATATATTATTGTTATTAATGGCCCAGGGATATGAAGCGCTAGTAATACAATAAACTACAGATCCCATAATGCAGCGCTTCAACTGCCTTGCCGAACACTTACCGCGTTAATCAAGTCTAGCTTATGATGCTGCAAGTTATTGCGAAGCTAGCCCACACGATGCCGAAGAGAAAAGGTGATTCTGAACATAGAGCCTTTAAAAACCGATGGGAGGCTGAGTATATGTTTACTGACATTGCCGGTAAACCCGTGTGTCTCAATTGTGGAGCTAACGTGGCTGTAATTACAGAATTTAATCTAAGACGGCACTATGAGACAAAACATCAAGATAACCTGAAAGACCTGAATGCAATGCACAAGATACAGAAAGCAGAAGAGTTAAAGAAGAATCTGACACTTCAGCAGACGTTTTTACCTGTGCAAAATCACAAAGTGATTTCAAGTGAAGCTGCTTTTATTGGAGACACAAATGCACCAGTGCAACTTGCCCCACTTTCCCTGTTGCCAAGTAATGTCGAATCAAGTCGGCACAACGGTGTTCCCAAATACGCACTTTGCTGATAAACTGAGCGCGACGCCGCACTGAGTTCGCACGGCGCTTTGGTGACTTTTAGGAACAAAAAAAGAATTCTGAGTTGTTTCGCAACCCATTTGCCGTCGATGTGGAAACTGCACCTGTGCAGATTCAGATGGAGGTGATTGAGCTGCAGTGTAATGGCACACTGAAGGCAAAGTACGATACTGCACGGCCCGCACAGTTTATTCACTCCATTCCCGCAAAAAATGCTCCAGCTCCGTCTACATGCGGCTCGAACCTTGTGCATGTATGGCAGCACATATCTGTGTGAGAAGCTCTTCTCAGTCATGAAAACTAACAAAACAGCACACAGGAGTCGCCTCACTGATGAGCACCTGCAGTCCATCCTAAGAATCTCCACAACACAGAACCTCACACCAAACATAAACAAACTTGTTGCCAGAAAAAGATGCCAGGCTTCCAGCTCTGGTAAAATGACATAAGAGCAAAGACAACTGAATGATTTCATTTATTATTGCTGAAAAGAACAAATTTTATTTATATTTCCAGGTTTTGTTATGCACCATGTTCACATTTGAATTTGTATAATTTTGAAAGGATATATTTTTATAGAGCGCAAAATCTTTTAGGATATTTAAAATTTAAGTTTATCTTTTATATAAAATTACATAAGAGTAAAGAAATTTGAATGTTTGTTCTTTTAACGATTACTTTATTTCTAACTTGTATAATTTAGACAGGATATATTTTTATGGAGAGCAAAATATTATAGTTATATAGTTATTTAAGGTTTAAGTGGATTTATTCCGGAATAATATTCTGTCAACTAAATAAAAATTCCTTCTATTTAAAATTTAAATAGAACTTAAACATATACGATAGTTGTGTGAGTCTGTGTGTGTATGTTTATATATATACACATATATACACACACATCTATGTCTATCTATCTATATATAGATACACACACACTAGCAGAATACCCATGTGAGGAGAAGTAGTGCCGTCTGAAAAAAGAAAAGGAGAAGTAGTGTGTTAAAGAAGGTACTGAAAAAGAAAAGGAAAAATTTGAAAAACAACGTAACTTGATTGTTAATGAAATTGTTTTGTCATTGATATGAGTGTTGTTCTCATATGTATCTATCTCTATATATATATACACATATATATATATATATACATATATATATATATATATATATATATACATATATATATATATATATACATATATATATATACATATATATATATATATATATATACATATACATATACATACATATATATATATATATATATATATATATATATATATATATATATATATATATATATATACACACACACACACATATGGTATATGAAATATACTATTTGCCCCTTCCTGATTTCTTATTCATTTGCATGTTTGTCACACAAAATATTTATGATCATCAAACACATATTAACCATTAGTCATATATATATACAAATATAACACAAGTAAACACAAAATTCCAGTTTATTCATTTGCATGATGGTTTCTGATTATTTAGGGAGAAAAAATCTAAACCTACATGGCCCTGTGTGAAAAGTAATTGCCCCTTGTTAAAAAATAACCTAACTGTGGTGTATCACACCTGAGTTCAATTTCGTAGCCACCCCCAGGCCTGATTACTGCCACACCTGTTTCAATCAAGAAATCACTTCAATAGGAGCTGCCTGACACAGAGAAGTAGACCAAAAGCACCTCAAAAGCTAGACATCATGCCAAGATCCAAAGAAATTCAGGAACAAATGAGAACAGAAGTAATTGAGATCTATCAGTCTGGTAAAGGTTATAAAGCCATTTCTAAAGCTTTGGGATTCCAGCGAACCACAGTGAGAGCCATTATCCACAAATTGCAAAAACATGGAACAGTGGTGAACCTTCCTAGGATTGGCCGGCCGACCAAAATTACCCCAAGAGCGTAGAGACGACTCATCCGAGAGGTCACAAAAGACCCCAGGACAACATCTAAAGAACTGCAGGCCTCACTTGCCTCAATTAAGGTCAGTGTTCACGACTCCACCATAAGAAAGAGACTGGGCAAAACGGCCTGCATGGCAGATTTCAAGACACAAACCACTGTTAAGCAAAAAGAACATTAGGGCTCGTCTCAATTTTGCTAAGAAACATCTCAATGATTGCCAAGACTTTTGGGAAAATACCTTGTGGACTGATGAGACAAAAGTTGAACTTTTGGAAGGCAAATGTCCGCTACATCTGGCGTAAAAGGAACACAGCATTTCAGAAAAGAGCATCATACCAACAGTAAAATATGGTGGTGGTAGTGTGATGGTCTGGGGTTGTTTTGCTGCTTCAGGACCTGGAAGGCTTGCTGTGATAGATGGAACCATGAATTCTACTGTCTACCAAAAATCCTGAAGGAGAATGTCCGCCATCTGTTCGTCAACTCAAGCTGAAGCGATCTTGGGTGCTGCAACAGGACAATGACCCAAAACACACCAGCAAATCCACCTCTGAATGGCTGAAGAAAAACAAAATGAAGACTTTGGAGTGGCCTAGTCAAAGTCCTGACCTGAATCCAATTGAGATGCTATGGCATGACCTTAAAAAGGCGGTTCATGCTAGAAAACCCTCAAATAAAGCTGAATTACAACAATTCTGCAAAGATGAGTGGGCCAAAATTCCTCCAGAGCTGTAAAAGACTCATTGCAAGTTATCGCAAACGCTTGATTACAGTTATTGCTGCTAAGGGTGGCCCAACCAGTTATTAGGTTCAGGAGCAATTACTTTTTCACACAGGGCCATGTAGGTTTGGATTTTTTCTCCCTAAATAATAAAACCATCATTTTAAAACTGCATTTTGTGTTTACTTGTGTTATATTTGACTAATGGTTAAATGTGTTTGATGATCAGAAACATTTTGTGTGACAAACATGCAAAAGAATAAGAAATCAGGAAGGCAGATAGTTTTTCACACCACTGTGTGTATGTATATATATATATATATATATATATATATATATATATATATATATATATATATATATATATATATATATATATATATATATATATATATATATATATATATATATATATATATATGTATATCTATATCTATATCTATATCTATATCTATATCTATATCTATATCTATATCTATATATATATATATATTTATACACACCGGCGCTTGGCAGCGGAGAAGTAGTGTGTTAAAGAAGGAAAGAGAAAGAAAAGGAAACTTTTTGAAAATAACGTAACATGATTGTCAAAGTAATTGTTTTGTGTATTTGGCGGCAGCGTCAAAGTATTTTTCGTCTAGCTGCATCAGAAAATGTACCACAACGCCTGACACCCTCCTTTTTAGTGTTTTCTCACAGCTTGGATTGCTGCTGTCATATATATACACACACACACACACACACAAACACACACACACATACATATATATATATACACATACATATCTTCATATCTACATATCTATATACATATCTACATATACACATATATATATATATACACATACCTATCTACATCATATATACACATACATACATACACACACACAAATTATATATATGTGTGTATATATGTATGCGTGTGTGTGTGTATATATATATATATATATATATATACACATATCTATATCTCTATATCTATATCTATATATATACACACACACACATACATACATATATATACACACATACATATACTTGTGTGTATGTTTGTATGTGTCTATATGTGTGTGTATAGCTTTGGTCACCGAGTGCAAGGGAAAAATAAAATATAGTCTATAAGTTATTAAACAGTAAAACATTAACGTTTCAAGAAGTACAGGTACATTGAGCACTACTGGAGTGGTTTCAGGTAAACTACATTTTAAAGACTGTGTAACACAACAGGTAAGTAACTAACAGCAGCTAAAATGTATATGGATCATCTCTCGGTAGTTGATCCCTTTTGAAAGGCGCTACACGACGGCTGTGGTATAGAAATTACATTTTCTATGTGAACGTTCAAATTTGTGCTTCTGGTAATGTGCCTTACAGGCATTTAAAGAAAATTAGTTTTGCGTCCTCTGCAGTGTTAAGAGAGAAAGGCTTTGGTTTGGGATAAAAGGAAAAAAGGTGTAAAGAAAGGAAAGTTGACTTTTCTTTATATAGTATAGAGAGAGGCGTGTTAAGCTGACGTTATGATCGCCTTTTGGGGACAGTCGCGGTGGGTCTTGTGTAGACTGGTGAGTCGTCACCGCCATTAAACGGCTGTGATGGCACTGTCAGTCCTGCACTTGTGTGCGTGTCTTCATAATTCGAGGTGAGGACCTGATAATCGTATACGTGCAAAAGAAAGTGTGAATCGCCTTAATATTATTTTTCCGTGGTGTAGAAAAGGGGTCCCGTGTTTGCACTTGTCTGGGCTATAGCGCAGGAGGAGGATGAAAAAAATTAAAAGTGCTCAACTATGACTTAAGGCAGAAGCGCAGTCAGCGTCTCAAAGGCCGGCACAGCTATGCACGAGCGCGCGCTGGCTGCTCGACTTTTGCAGGGCAGGAGACCACAGTTTTTGCAGACACGTTCATATCATCAAAAGTCTCAGCGCTCTTTGGAGGTCATTCATATATTATATATATATATAGCAAAATCCCCGCGCCTCGCAGCGGAGAAGTAGTGTGTTAAAGAAGTAATGAAAAAGAAAAGGAAACATTTTAATAATAACGTAACATGATTGACATTGTCATGAGTGTTGCTGTCATATATATGCCTGCCTAAATAAGTCACCCTCGCTTTGCTCTTACTTTATTTACTGTTCATTTAATCATGGCTATTGGCGGAAAAATTATAAAATGGAAGGAGGATGGCTTTACCAAAACAATTATTGATGGCGAATAGATTATTCATAAAGCTTGAATTGGTGATGTTTTTCTGTGTTAACCTCATATTTTTTCAGACTTCTTCTCAAACTAAGGTGGTGCGAGGGTAAAATGAATCGGGATGCGCTGATCAATGTAATTGGTGTACAGTACCAGGAAATCATGCATTGACAAAAGCTCCCTTTGCTTGTAATGCAAAGTGTGATTAAATGCATTATTTTTAACGCTATGGAGCACATGCATCAAGCTTCTCAGCTGTGCTTGTGCTAAGAAAAGGAAAGATTTTAAAAATAACGTAACACGATTGTCAATGTGACCTTTTGTAAGTAGTGCCTGGAGGATTCAGTGTGGAGAAACTCTAGAGATAGCGTGTGTATTAACTTGTGGATTTTTCTGTGAGTATTTGGTGGCAGTCTGACGAAGTTGTTTCGAAAGACGGCATTAGCCGCGGAGCTCAGCTCAGACCGAAATTAGATGAATGGGAGGGGAGATGATGACGGACTCCCCACCCGCTTTAACTGTCAATCCCCACAAACACAGTCTCGAATTTGCATAAGCACACCCCTTCACCTACAATTTTAACTTAGTTACAAAGTGATCAAAACTCTCGCTTATATCCCGCGCCCTCTCATTAAACTTGTATCCCGCATTACCTGTGGGCATGTGAAACGCCAGCAGTAGCCTGTCTATGAACTTAATTTAAAGTTTAGGTTTACACCTTGCTTTCTTCCGAGGCAGCAACACTCATGAATATGGTAGTATATGTCACTCGCCGCTTCTTATTGTTTTCGCTGCCTCTCAATTATATAATGCATGTTTTCTTAAGCGCTTTTTGGAGGTCTTCCTGGTTTTCACGCACTGCGCTGACAATCAGTTCACGGATTATGTGGGAGGCGGATGATGTCACACGAAACTCCGCCCCACGCCATTCCAGCTCAACTCCATTACAGTTAATGGAGAAAAATACCTTCCAGTTATGACCATTAGGCGAGAATTTCGAAATGAAACCTGCCCAACTTTTGTAAGTAAGCTGTAAGGAATGAGCCTGCCAAATTTCAGCCTTCTACCTACACGGGAAGTTGGAGAATTAGTGATGAGTCAGTGAGTGAGTGAGTGAGTGAGGGCTTTGCCTTTTATTAGTATAGACTAGCAAAATACCCGCGCTTTGCAGAGGAGAAGTAGTGTGTTAAGGAAGCAATGAAAAAGAAAAGAAACATTTTGAAAATAACGTAACATGATTGTCAATGTTATTGTTTTGTCACTGTTGTGAGTGATGAGTGTTGTTGTCATATATATATATATATATATATATATATATATATATATATTTACACACACACACACACACAAACATATATATATATACATATCTATACATATACACATACATATACATACACACATACACACACATATATACACACATATACATATATATAATTTACATACACACATACATACATACACACACACATATAAACATATATATACATATACATACATATCTACATATATACACACACAGCTATTTCAGTATCAGTGCAATACGCTGTTTGTTAAAACGGATAACTCCTGCTCTTACGTGCAAGTCTGCGTGGATATTATGAACTATCGTATTTGTTCAAGTTCTATTTAAATTTTAAATAGAAGGGATTTTTATTTAGTCGACAGAAATATCTTTGGTAGGAATGGTAAAAACAGACAGGAATATTATTCCTGAATAAATCAAAATAAACTCAAACCTTAAACAACAATATTTTGCTCTCCATAAAAATATATCCTGTCTAAATTATACAAATTCAAATATGAACATGCTGCATAACAAAACCTGGAAATATAAATAAAATGTGTTCCTTTCAGCAATAACAAATCAAATCATTCAGTTGTCTTTGCTCATATGTCATTTTAGAGCTGGACGCCTGGCATCTTTTTTTGGCAACAGGTTCGTTTCTGTTTGGTGTGAGGTTCTGTGTTGTGGAGATTCTCAGGATGGATTGCAGGTGCTCATCAGTGAGGCTAATTCTGTGTGCTGTTTTGTTAGTCTTTATCACTGAGAAGAGCTTCTCACACAGATATGTGCTACCAAACATGCACAAGGTTCGAGCCGCATGTAGACGGACTTTTTTGTTCTTCAAAGTCACCAAAGCGCCGTGCAAACTCAGTGCGCTCAGTTTATCAGCAAAGTGCGTGATTTGGGAACACCGTAGTGACGACTTGGTTTAACATTACTTGGCAACAGGGAAAGTGGGGCAAGTGGTTGTGTCTCCCATAAAAGCAGCTTCAATTGAAATCACTTTGTGATTGTGCACGGGTAAAAACGTCCGCTGAAGTGTCAGATTCTTATTTAATTCTTCTGCTTTCTGTATCTTCTGCATTGCATTCAGGTCTTCAGGTTACCCTAATGTTTTGTTTTATAGTGCCATCTTAGATTAAATTCTGTAATTACAGCCACATTAGCTCCACAAATGAGACACACGGGTTCAGTAAACATATACTCAGCCTCCCATCGGTTTTTAAAGGCTCTATTTTCAGAATCAACTTTTTCTTCAGCATCGTGAGCTAGCTTCGCAATAACTTGCAGCATCATAAGCTAGACTTGATTAACGCGGTAAGTGTTCGGCAAGGCAGCTGAAGCGCTGCATTATGGGATCTGTAGTTTATTGTGTTACCAGCGCTTCATATACCCGGGCCATTAATAACAATAATACAGTATATAAAATGATCTTTGGGTCGGATATAATTACACGGGCCGGATGTGGCCCGCGCCCTTGAGTTTGACACATATGGACTAAATAGAACTTGAAAAGATATATTTTTTCAAATGTGATCGCTAATTCAGATAGAGTTGACGCCAAGACTACAGCCTGCATGCCTCAATAAGTCATCCTCCCTCGCTCTTACTTTTTACCGCTCATCTAATGAATACACTGAGTATGGCTTTACCAAAACAATCATTGATGGCGAATAAAGTATCCATTATTCGAGTATGTAGATCGGGATATATATATATATATACATATATATATACCCGTGTATCGCAGCGGAGAAGTAGTGTGTTAAAAAGCTAGAAAAGAAAAGGGAACATTTTAAAATAAATAACATGACTGTCAATATACAGTATTTGTTTTGTGAGTGTTACTGAGTGTTGCTGTCATCAAGGATTTGATTATCATTATTTCTTTCAATCAGGTTCGTATTTGTAGGATGTGTTGTGTTCAAGTTACATTCCGTTTGTCAATCGCTGTAAAGATGACAGGTTTCATTCATCGATTCGCTTCTTACTGCATCAATAAACAGCTCGCTGCTCTTCTTTATCTGAGACCTGACACACTGCATGCACGGGTTTTTTTTTTACACTGTCTTCCTTTAGCGGACATTGACTTTTCCAACGTGTGCTTTGTTTCCGCAGTAGCTGGATTTATGAATATGCTTGTATGTATCAGACGCCTCATATTTTTGCTGCCTTTTCAATTGTGTAATTCGTTTTGTTCAGCCTTTTGGAACTGTTGCTTTTATCTGTGCACTGCGCCAGTTCACGTGAGTCGCCGGTGTACATGCATCGGGTTCCAGCTGTGCTGGTGCCATCTCGCGCTATGTCCATGGCTGTATTTAATGTTACCTTAGTCCTGGCACTTAAAACTTTCTCTCGCAGTTTCGCTGAGTTTGTGCCAAACACCACCCTGACCATCTCATCTCTCCATAAGCACAGTCCTTCACCCGTGAATATTTAGTGGGAGTTTGCTATTGATTGCCGCTGACGGACGGCCTTATATGGGCAGGCACTAAATTACAAACGCCAGCGCAGCCTGTCTATGAACTTAATTTAAAGTGTAGGTTTACATCGTGCTTTGTTTCCAAGTAGCAGAACTCATGAATATGGTTGTATATGTCACTGCCGCTTCTTATTGTTTCGCTGCCTTCTCAATTATATAATGCATGTTTTCTTCAGCGCTTTTGAGGTCTTCCTGGTTTTCTATGTACCGCGTGATTACGGAGGGTGATGATGTCACACTAAACTCCGCCTCACGGCGTGCTCAAGCTCATCTCCATTACAGTAAATGGAGAAAACAGCTTCCAGTTATGACCATTACGTAGAATTTCGGAATGAAACCTGCCCAACTTTTGTAAGGAAGCTGTAAGGAATGAACCTGCCAAATTTCAGCCTTCCACCCACACGGAAGTTGGAGAATTAGTGATGAGTCAGTGAGTGAGGGTTTTGCTTTTTTATTAGTATATATATATATATATATATATATATATATATATATATATATATATATATATATATATATATATATATATATATATATACAGCTCAAAAAGAATTAAAGGAACACTTTTTAATCAGAGTATAGCATAAAGTCAATGAAACTTATGGGATATTAATCTGGTCAGTTTCAGCTGCTGTGGTGTTAATGAAATTAACAACAGATGCACTAGAGGGGCAACAATGAGATGACCCCCAAAACAGGAATGGTTTAACAGGTGGAGGTCACTGACATTTTTCCCTCCTCATCTTTTCTGACTGTTTCTTCACTAGTTTTGCATTTGGCTACAGTCAGTGTCACTAGTGGTAGCATGAGGCGATACCTGGACCCTACAGAGGTTGCACAGGTAGTCCAACTTCTCCAGGATGGCACATCAATACGTGTCATTGCCAGAAGGTTTGCTGTGTCTCCTGCACAGTCTCAAGGGCATGGAGGAGATTCTAGGAGACAAGCAGTTACTCTAGGAGAGCTGGAGAGGGCCATAGAAGGTCCATAACCCATCAGCAGGACCAGTATCTGCTCCTTTGGGCAAGGGGAACAGGATGAGCACTGCCAGAGCCCTACAAAATGACCTCCAGCAGGCCACTGGTGTGAATGTCTCTGACCAAACAACCAGAAAGACTTCATGAGGGTGACCCAAGGGCCCCATGTCCTCTAATGGGCCCTGAGCTCACTGCCCAGCAGCATGCAGCTCATTGGCATTCGCCATAGAATACCAGAATTGGCAGATGCACCACTGGTGCCCTGTGCTTTTACAGATGAGAGCAGGTTCACCCTGAGCACGTGACAGAAGTGAAAGGGTCTGGAGAAGCCATGGAGAACATTATGCTGCCTGTAACATCATTTAGCATGAGCAGTTTGGTGGTGGGTTAATGATTGTCTGGGGAGGCATATCCATGGAGGGTCACACAGACCGCTACATGCTTGACAAAGGCACCTTGGCTGCCATTAGGTATCAGGATGAAATCCTTGGACCCATTGTCAGACCCTATGCTGGTACAGTGGCTCCTGGTGCACGACAATTCCTGGCCTCATGAGGTGAGAGTATGCAGGCAGTTCCTGGAGGATGAAGGAATTGATACCATTGACTGGCCACCACACTTTCCTGACCTAAATCCAATAGAACACCTCTGGGACATTATGTTTTGGTCCATCCAATGCCACCAGGTTGCACCTCAGACTGTCCAGGAGCTCAGTGATGCCCTGGTCCAGATCTGGGAGGAGATCCACCACAACACCATCTGTCATCTCATTAGAAGCATGCACCGATGTTGTCAGGCATGTATACAAGAACACAGGGGCCATACAAAGTGCTGCATACAATTTTGAGTTGCTGCAATTAAATTTTGGCAAAATGGACTAGCCTGCCACATAATTTTTTCACTCTGATTTTTGGGGCGTCTTTGAATTCAGGGCTCTGTAGGTTGATCATTTTCATTTCCATCAAACGATGTGGCATCCTTTCATTAATAACACATTACCCAGTTTATATCAGTATAGATATCCAGGAGGATTTCTTTTTCCCATTGAGATCTGATGTGTTTTCAAAGTGTTCCTTTAATTTTTTGTTTTTTGTATATTTATATATATATATATATATATATACATATAAATAGTGATAGATGGCCGGGGTCCATGCCCTCCCGGGAGACCCCTTCACTCTATATTGAGGGGGAGCTGCCCTGGAAGCTAGATGGCCACCCACTGGGTTGGAGCAGTGCCTCGGTTTCCTGCAGGGCTCCATGTGAATTGGAGTTGGGTGCAGCGCTATTGGGTCCCGCAGGCACCACCAGGGGGTGCTGCAGCTGGGACTCCTGAGCCCATATAGGCAGCATATTTGCCACACCCAGGATTTGGCGATCAACCACCTGGTGCACTTCCGGGTGGACTGTAAAAGGGCCCTCCAACCACCACTCAATGGCCAGAGTCGTGAAGAAGATGATGATGGTTTATTTACACTTGGGACTGTGTTCTGCCTGTGGGGATTATGGGGAAAACGTGCCCCACCGGTGAAGAAATGTAAAAAGTGTACTTATTTTAATGAGACTCCATGTCCATCTGTGTCGGGTCAGGCGCCCATATAGTGCCTTTTGTCTCTCTCTCTCTCTATATATATATTATATATATATATATATATATATATATATATATATATATATATATATATATATATATATATATATATATATATATATATATATATATACATATATACATATACATATATATATATATATATATATATATATATATACATATATATATATATATATATATATATATATATATATATATATATATATACATATATATATATATACATATATATATATATATATATACATATATATATATATATATATATATATATATATATATACATATATATATATATATATATATATATATATATACATATATATATATATACATATATATACATATATATATATATATATATATATATATATATATATATATATACACATACATATATATATATATATATATATATATATATATATATATATATATATATATATATATATATATATATATATACACATACATATATATATATATATATATATATATACACATACATATATATATATATATATATATATACACATACATATATATATATATATATATATATATACATATACACATATATATATATACATATACACATATACATATATACATATATATACACACACACACACACACACCTTTAAGGTAGTCTCCAAGAACATTATACTACGACATAAGTACTTCTTTCATTTTTAGTTTTCTGCTCCACAAATTTTTAAATATGGTCAGCATGAAAAACTGAATAGTGGTAGGCACATTGTGCGATTCTCATTTCTATGGACTTATTGCCCGCAATGTATATTGTTTACAGTTCAAATAACAGAACAACTGCATACTGCCATTGTTGCTATTTTACCAGCAGATTTTTGTAAAGGTGAAAAATAAGTTACCGAACAGAAAATGTTTTTGAAAGTAGACTTTAAAATGTATTATTTAATTACATATTCACACAAACTCACCTCTCCATCACATGCTCCCGAAAGCAATGTTGACAGACTTCTATTATGCTTGGCCATACAGTTGATTCCATCCCTGTGCCCATCAAGAGATGCCACAAAGGGCTTGGCAAACACACGTTCAAGCTTGGTAGCATTTAAAGCTCTGGTGTACTCTCGAGGTACATCAAAAGGATGGAGTGAGGGATCATAATTTCGTGGAACTAAAACCAAAGAAAACAAATCATAAGTGGAAAATGTGTTAATTTAAATACTGCTGACAAAATTCCATAAAGTTCTACTACTTAGTAATTTTCGAACAGCAAACTGATTGTGTTTAACTTTATTAAACCTACAAAAAAAGTTATACAAAGAAAAAAATTATATTCTTGAAAACTTTCACGATAATAAAAAAATTCAACACATCGGTCCACTTTAAAAAGGCAATCTGCAATTAAGCTTTCAAACCCTCGACTTTCCGCATCAAACACAAGGCAGGACCAAAAATTAGAAAGAGGTCCTGCTCATCTTTGAGCACACTCATGTACCCAACATCTTTAAAGATCGTTTTGAAGTTTAACCCGGAGATTTAAATCCAGCACGACACTCGGATTCACGTGTTTAAAAAGGCAACCATTTGAAAATTAAAACTGTTAACAATATTAAGTTTCACTTTGGCTAAATCACCATGCAATTCACTAACGACAGCTACTGAACACAACTGTGTCTAAATCTCTTGCTTATTATTACAATCACGATAAGTACCTACTCATGTACTTGGGTACCAACATTTCTGAAACCTTACTTGTAACATGCTTACCTCTGTGTATATCTTTTGTTGTTTCTCGTATATAATTATCAGGATTTCTACTTAAAACCTTTACTTTCATTGTATTAAATATGAACACGAACACACACACACCTAGAAATAACAATAATTTCACTTTCCAAAACCTAAGCGTATCTCCATTACACACGTGGGAAGCTTTCTTAAAGGTTAACGTCGGGTCATATTGTCACACGCTGACGCTACGCCGATGACGTCAAAGAGGAGGTCACTACCATAGACATATAGATAGACACCGCATTCTCGCATTCACTGTATTTCCCAGTCGACACGATACGTCAGCGCGTCAGCCTTATTGCGAGAGGCAAAAGTGCCATTTAAACTAATACAGGTAGACGTGGAAACCGGGTTTTCTGATAAAAAAACAATAACGTTTAAAACAATATCGTTTACATACAACAGATTTGGCGAATCGTTTAAATGCAATTGTTTACATCCATTTATACACTAATAATGGCAAGTATTAAATAATAATAATTATTATTAAATAATTCCTCTCATATAAGTAATATTTCTCGGGCTGCCTTCTTCCGTCTCCGAAACATTTCTAGATTTCGTCCTCTTCTTACACAACACAGTACTGAAGTATTGGTTAATGCCCGAGTCACCTCACGTATAGATTAATGTAATGCTATTCTATCTGGCATCCCACGAAAACGTATCCATCGCTTACAACTTCTTCAAAATGTTGCTGCCAGGATAATAACCTGCTGTTCTAAATCCACTGAACACCTACTCTCAGCTTCACTGGCTCCCTGTTAACTACAGAATACAATACAAAATACTGCTCTTAACATTTAAAGCTGCCCCCTACCTCACTGATCTCCTACAGATTTACACTCCCTCTCGCTCACTCAGATCCTGTAATTTGAGAGTATTCAGTCTGGCAATATGGTGCAGCCTTAGTTTGTGAAAGACAGACACAACTAAAGATATGAGCATAAAATGATGGCTGTCAATTTCAAACTGTGTTTCCTCATTGTGCTCCTTGAGAAAAAACATCATCAAGTTTGGGAAATGTTAACAGCTAACAACAATCTACATAGTTCAGGGGTGGGCAAACCTTTTGGCTCAGGGGCCACATTGACTTTTAAAATTTGACAGACGGGTCGAGCCAGCACTAGATGTATACATATCAAACATAAACATAAAAAAGTCATGTATAACGCCGTGCTCCTGGGGCCTCATGTATAAACGGTGCGTACGCACAGAAATGTTGCGTAAGAACTTTTCCACGTTCAAATCGCGATGTATAAAACCTACACTTGGCGTAAAGCCACGCACTTTTCCATGGTACCTCATGCCTTGTCGTACGCAAGTTCTCCGCTCGGTTTTGCAAACTGGCGGCACCCAGCGTCAAAGCAATGGTACTGTTCTTGTGTGATTACTCATTATTTTCATGACGCGGCTTTATAAATACACAGAAACTAACCGCATATTGTTTATTAGTGTAATGCATCTGATTGTAATTAACTCGTAACAATATAATGGTCCAGGGAACAGCCATAGTATTCCAAATACCATAACTGCTTTAGCGTTGTTACTCTCACTTCACCTTCTTCTTTTTCTTCTTTCAGCTCCTCCCGTTAGGAGTTGCCACAGCGGATCATCTTTTTCCATATTACTCTCACTGCACGACTTGGAGTATTTATATCACTGTATCTGAGTGTGAATCACAGCAGCAGCTGATCGGAAAGAGAATTATCGGTATACAGCTTTAAGGACACGCTGTCTCAGCCACTGCAAAATGTTTTAAAGCCTTTCCTGTACGGACCTCGCGGTTCAGAAACAGTTTAATCCCAAGAACTTTAAATGCACTCAATCAATTGCTCCTTGTAGAACGGTTTGTACTTATAAGTACAATCACCCCACTGTAAACTTGCACTACAGTTATAATATCTCACAACCTGGGCCACTTTATAAAGCGCGTATTTACATATGATGACGATATCATTTTTAAGGTGAAATGCAGCAAAATATGTTTGTTAAATTATACACATAAAACTTTAACTTCATTTAAATAATCTATATTCTTCACTGGGAGTGTCGTGAAGGATAGAATAATTAAACATGTACTACGAAGATATTTCAATGTTCTTTAAACGTTTTGAAGAATCGGCGCTTAAGCTTACAGATGGCTTAACGTCTATTACAGAGCTGATTGTATGGCGATCGGTTACTTGGGGAAAGAAAAGCAAGGACTCTTGGGCGCAATAATATATATTGAATATAAAACAGAAAGAGAAAATAACAACACAGCTAAAAACGCAGCGACAAATTTCGACAAAAGATAATGCTTGTCATGAGCACGAGGCTCATGAAACACATGTTTAATAATGTGCTTTAGCTCCTATCATCATGAAAATGACATCACGTATACATCTCAGTATTTTAGTTATTCAGAGAGCTGTAATATCACAAATGTAATGGACTCTGTGTCCAGTTGGAGGAAGAGAGCCAGTTTAAGAAGCAAGTAGTGATTCACACACATAGATCACATACAGTAGAAGATCAAATACAAAACAAAGCATTTAACGTGCTACTTTAATTACGATGTAATTTTGAGAAACTGGTTAATTAAACGATTTTAAGATGAAGTTTATAATGTTCTACTAAATGACAAAATAAACTACGTGATTAAAGTGGAAAATTCGAGATTAAAGTTGACATTTCGTGCTTTTTCCCCACCGTGTGCCTTTTTTCTCTGTACCCTAATAAACTTTCATATGACACTCAGACAGTGGGCTTACAACTCTTCTTTTCACGGCAACTTTGATATGTGACTTCTTTTTATTTCCGCACTGTGCGATTTTGTGAATGTGAGCTTTCAAGTTTCTCCAACACGCTATGCCACTCGATCAACTTCATTTTGTTGATTATACCACGGTTTATTTGAACAAATGGTATGTTTTTCCTTTGCCCCCACTTGGTATTCGCTGAAATTCTTATATTTTCCCCGTGCTTTTCCCATTGTCTTTTCACAGAAGGCTGCGCTTAAGGGCGATTTATATTGATTTGCATATTCAAATAGGCGTAATTCTGGGAGGATTTGGGGCGTTACATAATGCGCGTGCACGAGCGCTAGTTTTCACGCTGATCGGGATTTATGTAACGGAAGGACGTGGAAGTTGGAGTACGCACAGATTCCTGCATCAGGATTTTTCTGTGCGTAAGCACATTTCGGCTTTTGTGCTTACGCCATGTTATAGTGCGAGTTCTACGCACGGCGTTATACATGAGGCCCCTGGTGATCAGCGTCAATTTCTTCAAGAAACTTAATAAACTGACGATGCTTAAGTCCCCTCGCTCGAATAAAGTTAACGAGTTTTACAACTGGCTTCACTACGTAGTCAAGCTGCAATACGGATTTACACAGTGCTTCCTGGTGGATGAGGCAGTGTAAGAAAATTACCTCATGCTCAGGGTTGTTCTTCACGGCCTCTCCTGCATTGTTTTGAGCAACCCGACGTTTTTTCCAGTCAGATCTGGCGATCCATCTGTGGTAACGCCTGCGAGCGTACTCCAAGGTAGCTTGTGCCTAGTGATGACACTGCCATACAAGTCCTCTCCACGCGTTTTCCCCTTTAGGGATTCCATGGCCAAAAACTCCCGCGTTATCTCAAAATTATCATCAATCCCTTTGATAAGAATTAAATGCTGAGCGGTGTCCTTTATGTCTTTACTTTCGTCCAGTGCCAAGGAATATAATGTAAATGACTCCGCTTTTGTGTTTAAGTCTTCGTCAATTAGCTCAACACGGCGACTCACTGTCCTGCGAGATAAGCTAATTTTTTCAAATTTGTTCTTGCTCTCAGGACACAAGATACCTGCTGTCTCTACCATGCACTGTTTGAGAAACTCCCCTTCGGAGAAATGCTTGCTGGTCTTTGCTTATTTGAATGCCAGCACATAACTTGCCTTCGTGCTTGATTCTTGGATGGCAGTTTGTCGGATAAAGGTGTTTTGCTGTGCCTGCAAACTAGCTGCCAACCTCTGAGCGGCAGCCGTCCGTTCTTGCGTTGACTGGTTGTTAGCATAATTAGCATGCTTGGTGGAAAAGGGACGCTGATTTTGTATTCCTTTAAAACCGCAACGGTTTCTTGGCAAATACGACATACAGCCTTTGACCGGACTTCAGTGAAAAAGTATTTAGTTATCCATTCCTTATTAAACACTCGGCACTCACTGTCGACTTTTCTTTTCTTTGGCCCATTCATTGTTGCAGATGGGTTCAGAGCAGTAGCAGAGTCGTAACAGAGAGTAACCGGGGCTCTGCAAAATCAAGTCAATGTATCACTGCGCCTAATGCGCCACATGGTGGAACGACAGGCATTACAGGACAAGGTCAAATGAATGCAGTCATAATTATGATATGATTTGATTTGGGCAATTCTGTACCAATCTTCGGCGGGACGGATTAAAAAGACCAACGGGCCAGATGTTGCCCGCGGGCCGTAGTTTGCCCACCCCTATGTCATAGTTAGTAACTAAAAACGTTTAACCAAAACGTTATTTGGAGGCTCACTTGAGCACATAAATGCATAGCTTTGCTAGCTTAGCCTGGCGTAGCTAAAGTAAAGATTATAAAACGGGATTTTCAAATGGCCAAATATAACCAAAACAATTGTTCAGCCTTACCTATGAAATGTAATTCCCCGGGATTACGTTTGGATCGTAGAGCGGTTTGTAAAATCCCAAGCAGAACATGTGTGCGGCATTTTATCCATTACTTCACTCCACAACAGTGCCACTCGCAATATGACGGCGACGTTGACGTCTGGTCATGAGGCGTCTGGTTATTCTACAGTATGTTTATGGTCACTACCCGTTTGACTGAATCGAATCTTTTTTTTTTTTTTATTCGTTTAGAATCTACCATATATGGAAATTCCGGGATGGCGGGTCCTCTTAGATCGCATCGCAAATATATAATTTAGTAATTATTTAATACATTATTTTTATATATTTATACATGCATGAATGAATAAATATATGCAGTAATTAATATTGTCGTTTGTTAATTTATATTTATTATCTATAATATATAACCATATTTTGTCATTATATAGTTAACGTGTTACTTTATATGACATAATCCTGTTTCCGTACACAAAGCATGGTAACACATTTAAGATGCATAACTAAAATAAGACGTTATATTACATGATCACAAGTGAATTAGAACTGTCCAACTCGTAATGATTCTTTCACGAATCAGATGAACGAGAACCGTTATAATGACCCGCGAGTACTGACTCGTTCACGAATCAAATAACGAGACACATGAGTCAGGTTCTTCTGCAAGCGCAAGCGCTTTAAACATCTTCCAGGGGCAGCCGACCAACGATATCGCGCAGAACACACATGCGCTTTATAACACCCTTTGAGCTCCACTGCACCGATTCTTACGTGTTCATGAATCGATTTATATGATTCACTGAAAAAAGTCGTTCAAAAAAGAACGAATCGTTCATCGCCTTATGACATTTTCGGGTTTATTATAGCCGGACATGAAAAAAACAGTATCGGTAATGCATTTAAAGCATTCCTTTGCAGCATTGTAACTAAAACGTGTCTCAAATGCCTCTGATACCTTAGCCACAGAAAAGTTTCAGGAATTACTGCCTACCTCCAACCCTGTCCTCTCTATGAATAGCATCTCAACGGTTCTTCAAGTGTAATCTTTTCTTGTAATGACAGCATGCATCACAAGTCAAAATCATCAGTGATGTCTTTATTGGTTGTGTTTTATATATTTCTGAACAAGATTAACTGTTTTGTGCAATTATGAAAATATACGTATATCTGAAATGTTACAAAAAACATTTCTGGGATTTTTGGAAAATATGTTTATTTTGGAAAACAGTGATTGCATTTAATTAGGCTGTTTAATTTCTGCTATAAAAATATTATGAAATTTATTGTCAACTAGCCATTTTATATCATCCACCTATCCATTTATGAAACCCTGAGGTTCTGCCTGAACCTCTGGAAAATGTTCCAGAAAATACTGGGCACAAGGCAGGAACAATTCCCAGACAGGGCAGATGCCAGTACATTACAGGGTGAACACACACACACATATACACACACTCACACTAGAGAGAGTGGACTCAATGCACTCCATTTTACAACAGATATTCATACTTTGAAAATAAAATGGATCAAAAGATATTTGTGAAAACCACATAGCCTCTGGATTATAATACCAAATGTTACAGTGCATCCCGAAAGTACAGGCCATCACGTTTTCCACATTTTGTTATGTTATTCCAAAATGGATTAAATTCATTTTTTTCCTCAGAATTCTACACACAACATCCCATAATGACAACATGAAAAAAGTTTGAGATTTTTGCAAATTTATTAAAAATAAAAAAATTGAGAAATCACATGTACATAAGTATTCACAGCCTTTGCCATGAAGATCAAAATTGAGTTCAGGTGCATCCTGTTTCCCCTGGTCATCCTTGAGATGTTTTTGCAGCTTAATTGGAGTCCACCTATGGTAAATTCAGTTGATTGGACATGATTTGGAAAGGCACACACCTGTCTATATAAGGTCCCACAGTTGACAGTTCATGTCAAGAGCACAAACCAAGCATGAGGTCAAAGGAATTGTCTCGAGGCACAAATCTGGGGGAGGTTACAGAAAAATTTCTGCTGCTTTGAAGGTCCCAATGAGCACAGTGGCCTCCATCATCCATAAGTGGAAGAAGTTCGAAACCACCAGGACTCTTGCTAGAGCTGGCTGGCCATCTAAACTGAGCGATCGGGGCAGAAGGGCCTTAGTCAGGGAGGTGACCAAGAACCCGATGGTCACTCTGTCAGAGCTCCAGAGGTCCTCTGTGGAAAGAGGAGAATCTTCCAGAAGGACAACCATCTCTGCAGCAATCCACCAATTAGGCCTGTATGGCAGAGTGGCCAGACGGAAGCCACTCCTTAGTAAAAGGCACATGGCAGGCCGCCTGGAGTTTGCCAAAAGGCACCTGAAGGACTCTCGGACCATGAGAAACAAAATTCTCTGGTCTGATGACACAAAGATTGAACTCTTTGGTGTGAATGCCAGGCGTCACGTTTGGAGGAAACCAGACTCCGCTCATCACCAGACCAATACCATCCCTACAGTGAAGCATGGTGGTGGCAGCATCATGCTGTGGGGATGTTTTTCAGCGGCAGGAACTGGAAGACTAGTCGGGATAAAGGGAAAGATGACTGCAGCAATGTACAGAGACATCCTGCATGAAAACCTGCTCCAGAGCACTCTTGACCTCAGACTGGGGCGATGGTTCATCTTTCAGCAGGACAACGACCCTAAGCACACAGCCAAGATATCAAAGGAGTGGCTTCAGGACATCTCTGTGAATGTCCTTGAGTGGCCCAGCCAGAGCCCAGACTTGAATCCGGTTGAACATCTTTGGAGAGATCTTAAAATGGCTGTGCACCGATGCTTCCCATCCAACCTGATGGAGCTTGAGAGGTGCTGCAAAGAGGAATGAGCGAAACTGGCCAAGGATAGGTGTGCCAAGCTTGTGGCATTATATTTAAAAAGACTTGAGGCTGTAATTGCTGCCAAAGGTGCATCGACAAAGTGTTGAGCAAAGGCTGTGAATACTCATGTACATGTAATTTCTCAGTTTTTTTATTTTTAATAAATTTGCAAAAACCTCAAGTAAACTTTTTTCATGCTGTCATTATGGGGTGTTGTATGTAGAATTCTGAGGACAAAAATGAATTTAATCCATTTTGGAATAAGGCTGTAACATAACAAAATGTGGAAAAAGTGATGCGCTGTGAATACTTTCTGAATGCACTGTATATTTCAAAGAGTGTGGTTTTAACTTTTTATTGCAGTGCCCTTATGCAGTGGGGAAACATCCAGTTAAGTTATTAAAATTCCATTTACAAGTCTTGCATTCATGGTGCATTACCTACAAACACAATTTCCCTCCACACCATTATATAATTTGTAATAATAAAAACATAACCTTCAGAAGGTAGAGTTTATTTTTCAAAAAAATGGAACAGGGACAAAATTTCATTGGTATGAAAGTGTTTTTTTTAACATATTCTGAATTCTTGTTTTAAAAGAACGTCATGTTTTCTTCACTGTTATAAGAGCAATCCCTGATGGTGTATGCACAATTATAAAAAACACATGTTTCAAAAACAGCCATTTAACTACCTTGTAGACCTTTCAGAAATTTCTTTCAATGAGATCAGTATAACAGAAAGAAATGTTAATAGGTTTATTAAAAAATCTACTTATTCCAAACACCCTTCATGCGGTGCAATTTAAGAAGGCATTATACAGGTTTGATTGGAAGGTGTTAATGTCAGTTCCTCATAGATATATTTTGAAAAATAAAGTGAAAGAAGTACTGTAACAGATCATTCACAAATGTTATCTGTGCAACTGTTCATTTTTATCCCAGATTTATTAAATGTATGGAGCTTTTGCATGCAAATAATAAATGTGTTTAGCATTTTTCATAATTGTGTACAGTACATTCCAAAAAAAGTCTTGCTCTAATAAAGGTTTTTAGACAAAAAATAAATACCAAAAAATATATGGAATACTGATATCTTATTTTGTTGTACACAAACTAACAAAGAATGTAACTATGTAATAGTTTTTCAATTTTATTACAATATGCACAATCTACAAAATTAAATTTAGTAACAGAATTTCAATGTATAGTTAGTTTATTGACAAAAACAGTAAAGCTGTTATTCAAATATGAATGTGTTTAATTTATGTAGTTTAATATTCCCCTGGTATTATGCAATTAATTTGAATTATGTTATTTTCTTTTTATTACTTCTAAACTATTGCTGGAATGCATAAAATGTATCACACCAGTAATGTACTGTTAATTAATACATTTATACTTAATAACAAAAAACACATGCTAGGACCGGTTTTAGCAATGTCAATTTACCTAACTTGCATGTTTTTGAACTATAGGAGGTAATATCATAAATTGGATTTCACCGTGCTCGGTGAACATAAATTATAATAACATAACTTTCTCTTATCCGCTTAATACAATCCAGAGTCCGAGTGGCTGTCTTACCGCGCTTACCAGCACCAACTTGGACGCAAGAATTATGTTTATGTTTATGGATTTAGTCCAAGTGTCGCCATGCTCACGGTGCACTTTTACATCACCAAGTAAAGCACAGTTGGAAATTATAGTGAAGTTCTAATTATCTATTTTTTCCATCTAAATACCAGTACTGTAATATGAAACTCATTAACTTGTTCGGGAAGTAGGTATTTTCATTGGGTATTTCCTGTCTGGCGGTGTGTACATCCATGTGATGGGGCGGTCACAGTTGAAAGGTTGGAGGTTGCGTCAGTCGGCTCCTGCTTTGCCATGTGTGCTCGGTGTGACGAATGCAGAAATTTAGATTTTTGACTAGACACGCGCTCGATTTGTTTGAAGACTGTGGGATTATTTGCCCTTTCTTTTATTTCGTCGATTCATTCTCCTTGATTAGAGATGAGCCGAACAGCACTTCCTGGGACGCAAGAATCCGACAGCCGGTCTTTCTACGCTTGGACAAAACTGCGCCGATTTTTCGCCCACGTTAAATACGAAAACCTAGTGGCCGGACTTAGTGGAGGAGTGGTGTCTACTCTTATGCTTCACCCCTTGGACCTTGTGAAAATACGATTTGCAGGTAAGCGGTGGTTAGCCGTGTAATTAGCAAGGAATGTTCTTTTTAAATTTAGGAGAGTGTATTGTAGTTTAAAGTTTTGAAAATTGTTAAGTGTACACTGATTAGATTTAAATATGTGTTATTTAATTGGAATCCTTTATAACACGAAACAGTCGAGTACATAAACTGCAGTGGTTATAATGTGTTTAAAGATAATCTGCTCACAGTTTTAAAATAGACTATTATTCGAATTTTCAATGTGAGTGGAATTTCTTTCCCACTCACACTAAACATTTTCATTATCAACGTTTAATGTCCTTTAATATTTTTTTGCTGTAATACATATACTGTCACGCATGTGAATGAATAATAGTGAGACGAATCACTTCTAATCCGGTACCATACATTCTTTAACCTAGATAAAAGTTGGTACATGAAGTTGGTACAGTATTCTGAATTCAGTCAATCTCATACACGCGGCTTCTCAAACCATTCCGATATCTAATAACATCCCATAATAATCAAACTGCAACATTGCTTAAAGTAACATGCACCTTCTTAGTACATGCCATCCCCCCCTTAGCCCAGTTACAAATCTTAAACATCCACCACATTCAATTTGCCCCATTTTACTGCAAATTTACCCATTCCTCAGCTCGCATGCATTCCTTCCATTGGATCAAAAGTTTATCTAATTTTGTGAACTTAAATATTTTATCTCAGACACTGCATAATAAAGCTAATTAAAAACTTTCTTATTCAGATTAATTTATCATTCAATCACATAGTCCTTCAGTTTTTGTGGTGTCTTTCTTAATAGTAATAATAATTCTTCACATTTAAATAGCACTTTTATCACTACTCAAAGCACTCTCCACGTAGGGAGGACCTGGGATGTGAACCCATGATTTCCTTACTGCTAGGCAGCAGTGCTACCACTGGGACACCTGCATGGACATTGAGATCTATAAAGTGTTGTGGGCTGGCTGAAATGTTCAAAACTCAGTTCAGAATTTCTTAGCTTGTCAATGGTTGGTTGTTCTTCCAAGTACTTTGTGTTTTCATTAACTGATGTCTTTTTTTAGAGATTGATCAGTTAACTTCTCTATAAATTGCTTTACAAAAGTTGTGTTGTGTGCTGTGCTGTGCTGTACTGCACACCTGTTGGTGATCCTACCAGCACTATATTGCCAGTCTTGCTCTCTACATTGTGTGGTGTTGCACTGAACTGTGTAGTGAATTTGTCTGCCTTCTCTTGTCTCACAAGAACATGATCTCCAGTGTTAATGTTAATCCCAGACAATCATCTGCATATCTATACTAATAAAAGGCAAAGCCCTTGCTGACTTACTCACTCACTCACTCATCACTAATTCTCCAACTTCCCGTGTAGGTAGAAGGCTGAAATTTGGCAGGCTCATTCCTTACAGCTTACTTATAAAAGTTGGGCAGGTTTCATTTCAAAATTCTACGCGTAATGGCCATAACTGGAACCTATTTTTTCGTCGATTTACTATAATAGACGTCTGCTCGTCGGGAGGCGGAGTTACACCTCCCACGTAATTTAGTGCCTGCCCATATAAGGCCGTCCCTCAGCGGCAATCCAATAGAAACACTGCCGCTAAATATTCACGGGTGAAGGACTGTGCTTATGCAGACGAAGATGAGATGGTCTGGGTGGTGTTTGACACAAACTCAGTGAAACTGCGAGAGAAACTTTTAAGTGCCGGGTCTTAGCTAACATTAAATACAACCGTGGACATCGCACGAGATGGAACCAGCACAGCTGGGAACCTTCGATGCATGTATACCGAGCGGCTCATGTGAACTGACGCAGTGCACAGACAAAAAGCAACAGTTCCAAAGAGTGGTGAACAAAAACCGAATTACACAATTGAGAAGGCAGCAAAAAAATATGAAGCGTCTGACACATGCAAGCATATTCATAAGTGCAACTACTGCGGAAACAAAGCACACGGTGGAAAAAGTCAATGTCCCGCTAAAGGAAGACAGTGTAAAAAAAAAAACCCATGCATGCAGTGCGTCATGTCTCAGATAAAGAGGAAGACGAGCTGTTTATTAATGCAGTAAGAAACGAATCGATGAATGAAACCTGTTATCTTTACAACGATTGACAAACACGTAATGTGACTTGAATACAACACATCCTACAAATACGAACCTGATTGAAAGAAATAATGATAATCAAATCCTTGATGACAGCAATACTCATAACACTCGCAAAACAATTACTGTATATTGACAATCATGTTACGTTATTTTTAAAATGTTCTCTTTTCTTTTTCATAACTTCTTTAACACACTACTTCTCCACTGCGAATCTATGCTAATAAAAGGCAAAGCCCTCATTGACTGACTGACTGACTGACTGACTCATCACTAATTCTCCAAGTTCCTGTGTAGGTAGAAGGCTGAAATTTGGCAGGCTCATTTCTTACAGCTTCCTTACAAAAGTTGGGCAGGTTTCATTTTGAAATTCTACGCATAATGGTCATAACTAGAAGGTATTTTTCTCCATTTACTGTAATGGAGTTGAGCTTGAAAGCTGTGGGGGGCGGAGTTTCGTGTGACATCATCACGCCTCTCACGTAATCACGCATTACGTAGAAAACCAGGAAGAGCTACAAAAAGCACTGAAGAAAACATGCATTATATAATTAAGAAGGCAGCGAAACAATTAGAAGCGAGCAAGTGACATATAAAACCATATTCAGCGGCTCACGTGAACTGACGCAGTGCGCAGACAAAAAGCAACAGTTCCAAAGAGTGCTGAACAAAAACCGAATTACACTGCTACGCTCAAATAGACAAACCACACGCCGCGGCGCAATATTAGAGCCTTAGCCTCTAGCGCCGGTGTCCGAGGTTCGATTCGAGAGGGATGCACTAAGTATGCAGCGCTTCTCGATTCATTTTAGTCTCTCATCCCCTTGGTTTGAGACGTATGAAAACATATGCGGTTAACGCAGAAAGACAGATTACCAATTGAAGCTTCATGAATAATGGATACTTTATTCTAGCTTTTTTAACACACTACTTCTCCGCTGCGATACGCGGGTATATATATGTATATATATATATCCCGATCTACATACTCGAATAATGGATACTTTGTTCGCCATCAATGATTGTTTTGGTAAAGCCATACTCTGTGTATTCATTACATGAACGGTAAAAAAGTAAGAGCGAGGGGAGGGTAACTTACTGAGGCACACAGGAAAAACCACAATAGCACGAGGGCTCGATGTACTGTAGTGCACGTCAACTCGATCTGAATTGTGCGATCACATTCGAAAAAATATTTCTTTTCAAGTTCTATTTAGTCCATATGTGTCAAACTCAAGGCCCACGGGCCACATCCGGCCTGGCGTTTAATTATATCCGGCCCGCAAGATCATTTTATATACTGTACTAGCAAAATACCGGCCAGCAGAGAAGTAGTGTGTTAAAGAAGCAATGAAAAGAAAAGGAAACATTTTGAAAATAACGTAACATGATTGTCAATGTAATTGTTTTGTCACTGTTGTGAGTGATGAGTGTTGTTGTCATATATATATATATATATATATATATATATATATATATATATTTACACACACACACACACACATAAACATATATATATATACATATCTATACATATACACATAAATATACACACACACATATATATATACATACATATATATATCTACATATATACACACAAATACATATATATATATATATATATATATACATACACACACACACACATATATAAACATATATATACATATACATACATATCTACATATATACACACACAGCTATTTCAGATCAGTGCAATACGCTGCTTGTTAAAACGGATAACTCCGCTCTTACGCAAGTCTGCGTGGATATTATGAACTATCGATTTGTTCAAGTTCTATTTAAATTTTAAATAGAAGGAATTTTTATTTAGTCGACAGAAATATCTTTGGTAGGAATGGTAAAACAGACAGGAATATTATTCTGAATAAATCAACTCAAACCTTAAACAACTTATAATATTTTGCTCTCCATAAAAATATATCCTGTCTAAATTATACAAGTTAGAAATAAAGTAAACGTTTAAAGAACAAACATTCAAATTTCTTTACTCTTATGTAATTTTATATAAAAATAAACTTAGATTTTAAATATCCCAAAAGATTTTGCTCTCCATAAAAATATATCCTGTCAAAATTATACAAATTCAAATATGAACATGCTGCATAACAAAACCTGGAAATATAAATAAAATGTGTTCCTTTCAGCAATAACAAATCAAATCATTCAGTTGTCTTTGCTCATATGTCATTTTAGAGCTTGGACGCCTGGCATCTTTCTTTGGCAACAGGTTCGTTTCTGTTTGGTGTGAGGTTCTGTGTTGTGGAGATTCTCAGGATGGATTGCAGGTGCTCATCAGTGAGGCGACTCCTGTGTGCTGTTTTGTTAGTCTTTATCACTGAGAAGAGCTTCTCACACAGATATGTGCTACCAAACATGCACAAGGTTCGAGCCGCATGTAGACGGACTTTTTGTTCTTCAAAGTCACCAAAGCGCCGTGCAAACTCAGTGCGCCAGTTTATCAGCAAAGTGCGATTTGGGAACACCGTAGTGACGACTTGGTTTAACATTACTTGGCAACAGGGAAAGTGGGGCAATTGCACTGGTGCATTTGTGTCTCCCATAAAAGCAGCTTCACTTGAAATCACTTTGTGATTGTGCACGGGTAAAACGTCCGCTGAAGTGTCAGATTCTTATTTAATTCTTCTGCTTTCTGTATCTTCTGCATTGCATTCAGGTTACCCTGATGTTTTGTCTCATAGTGCCGTCTTAGATTAAATTCTGTAATTACAGCCACATTAGCTCCACAAATGAGACACACGGGTTCAGTAAACATATACTCAGCCTCCCATCGGTTTTAAAGGCTCTATTTTCAGAATCAACTTTTCTCTTCAGCATCGTGTGAGCTAGCTTCGCAATAACTTGCAGCATCATAAGCTAGACTTGATTAACGCGTAAGTGTTGGCAAGGCAGCTGAAGCGCTGCATTATGGGATCTGTAGTTTATTGTGTTACCAGCGCTTCATATACCCAGGCATTAATAACAATAATACAGTATATAAAATGATCTCGCGGGCCGATGTGGCCCGGCCCTTGAGTTTGACACATATGGACTAAATAGAACTTGAAAAGATATATTTTTCAAATGTGATCGCAATTCAGATAGAGTTGACGCAAGACTACAGCCTGCATGCCTCAATAAGTCATCCTCCCTCGCTCTTACTTTTTACCGCTCATCTAATGAATACACTGAGTATGGCTTTACCAAAACAATCATTGATGGCGAATAAAGTATCCATTATTCGAGTATGTAGATCGGGATATATATATATACATATATATACCCGCGATCGCA
Source organism: Polypterus senegalus (assembly GCF_016835505.1). Taxonomy (NCBI): domain Eukaryota; kingdom Metazoa; phylum Chordata; class Cladistia; order Polypteriformes; family Polypteridae; genus Polypterus; species Polypterus senegalus. The sequence goes on from NC_053168.1 coordinate 96,832,858, forward strand.
GCGGAGAAGTAGTGTGTTAAAAAGCTAGAAAAGAAAAGGGAACATTTTAAAATAACGTAACATGACTGTCAATATACAGTATTTGTTTTGTGAGTGTTACTGAGTGTTGCTGTCATCAAGGATTTGATTATCATTATTTCTTTCAATCAGGTTCGTATTTGTAGGATGTGTTGTGTTCAAGTTACATTCCGGTTTGTCAATCGCTGTAAAGATGACAGGTTTCATTCATCGATTCGTTTTTTACTGCATCAATAAACAGCTCGCCTTCTTCTTTATCTGAGACCTGACACACTGCATGCACGGGTTTTTTACACTGTCTTCCTTTAGCGGACATTGACTTTTTCCAACGTGTGCTTTGTTTCCGCAGTAGTTGGATTTATGAATATGCTTGTATGTATCAGACGCTTCATATTTTTGCTGCCTTTTCAATTGTGTAATTCGGTTTTGTTCAGCTCTTTGGAACTGTTGCTTTTATCTGTGCACTGCGCCAGTTCACGTGAGCCACTCGTGTACATGCATCGAAGGTTCCCAGCTGTGCTGGTGCCATCTCGTGCTATGTCCATGGCTGTATTTAATGTTACCTTAGTCCTGGCACTTAAAACTTTCTCTCGCAGTTTCGCTGAGTTTGTGTCAAACACCACCCTGACCATCTCATCTTCCTCTCCATAAGCACAGTCCTTCACCCGTGAATATTTACCCGTGGCAGTTTGCTATTGATTGCCGCTGACGGACGGCCTTATATGGGCAGGCACTAAATTACAAACGCCAGCGGCAGCCTGTCTATGAACTTAATTTAAAGTGTAGGTTTACATCGTGCTTTGTTTTCGAAGTAGCAGAACTCATGAATATGGTTGTATATGTCACTCGCTCGCTTCTTATTGTTTCGCTGCATTCTCAATTATATAATGCATGTTTTCTTCAGCGCTTTTTTGAGGTCTTCCTGGTTTTCTATGTACTGCGTGATTACGGGAGGCGTGATGATGTCACACGAAACTCCCCCCACGGCGTTGAAGCTCATCTCCATTACAGTAAATGGAGAAAAACTGCTTCCAGTTATGACCATTACGCGTAGAATTTCGATATAAAACCTGCCCAACTTTTGTAAGGAAGCTGTAAGGAATGAACCTGCCAAATTTCAGCCTTCCACCCACACGGGAAGTTGGAGAATTAGTGATGAGTCAGTGAGTCAGTGAGTGAGTGAGTGAGGGCTTTGCCTTTTATTAGTATAGATTATTGTTATTAATGGCCCGGGGATATGAAGCGCTGGTAACACAATAAACTACAGATCCCATAATGCAGCGCTTCACCTGCCTTGCCGAACACTTACCGCGTTAATCAAGTCTAGCTTATGATGGCTGCAAGTTATTGCGAAGCTAGCCCACATGATGCCAAAGAGAAAAGGTGATTCTCAACATAGAGCCTTTAAAAACCGATGGGAGTCTGAGTATATGTTTACTGACATTGCCGGTAAACCCGTGTGTCTCATTTGTGGAGCTAATGTGGATGTAATTACAGAATTTAATCTAAGATGGCACTATGAGACAAAACATCAAGATAACCTGAAAGACCTGAATGCAATGCACAAGATACAGAAAGCAGACGAGTTAAAGAAGAATCTGACACTTCAGCAGACGTTTTTACCCGTGTAAAATCACAAAGTGATTTCAAGTGAAGCTACTTTTATGCGAGACACAAATGCACCAGTGCAACTTGCCCCACTTTCCCTGTTGCCAAGTAATGTTGAACCAAGTCGGCACAATGGTGTTCCCAAATACGCACTTAGCTGATAAACTGAGCGCACTACGCACTGAGTTTGCACGGTGCCTTGGTGACTTTGAAGAACAAAAAAAGAATTTTGAGTTGTTTCGCAACCCATTTGCCGTCAATGTGAAAACTGCACCTGTGCAGATTCAGATGGAGGTGATTGAGCTGCAGTGTAATGCCACACTGAAGGCAAAGTACAATACTGCGCGGCCCGCACAGTTTATTCACTCCATTCCCACAGAAATGCTCCAGCTCCGTCTACATGCGGCTCGAACCTTGTGTATGTTTGGTAGCACATATCTGTGTGAGAAGCTCTTCTCAGTCATGAAGACTAACAAAACAGCACACAGGAGTCGCCTCACTGATGAGCACCTGCAGTCCATCCTGAGAATCTCCACAACACAGAACCTCACACCAAACATAAACGAACTTGTTGCCAAAAAAAGATGCCACGCGTCCAGCTCTGATAAAATGTCATAAGAGCAAAGACAACTGAATGATTTGATTTGTTATTGCTGAAAAGAACAAATTTTATTTATATTTCCAGGTTTTGTTATGCACCATGTTCATATTTGAATTTGTATAATTTTGACAGGATATATTTTTATGGAGAGCAAAATCTTTTGGGATTTTTAAAATTTAAATGTTTGTTTTTTTAACGTTTACTTTATTTCTAACTTGTATAATTTAGACAGGATATATTTTTATGGAGAGCAAAATATTATAAGTTATTTTAGGTTTGAGTTGATTTATTCCGGAATAATATTCTGTTGACTAAATAAAAATTCCTTCTATTTAAAATTTAAATAGAACTTGAACAGAAACGATAGTTCATAATATCTATGCAGACTTGCACGTAAAAGTGGGAGTCATCCGTTTTAACAAGCAGCGTATTGCACTGATATGAAATAGCCTGCCCATTTAATTATTTAGGAATGGATAAATAAATTAAGATTTTGTACAAATAATGTTTTTCATTTTTCTTCCTTCATGGATTCTGGCACCCCCAGCAAGAGTTGCTCGCACCCCAAAGACTGTATATATGTGTGTGTGTGTGTGTATATATGTAGATATGTATGTATGTATATATATGTTTTATATGTGTGTGTGGGTGTGTGTGTATATGTAGATATATATGTATATATATGTATATATATATATATGTGTGTATATATATATATATATATATATATATATATATATATATATATATATATATATATATATGTATATGTATATATATGTATATATATATATATATATATATATATATATGTATATATATGTGGATGTATGTGTGTGTGTGTGTGTGTGTGTGTGTGTATATATATATATATATGTGTGTGTGTGTGTGTGTGTGTATATACAGTAATCCCTCGCTATATCGTGCTTCGACTTTCACGGCTTCACTCCATCGCGGATTTTAAATGTAAGCATATCTAAATATATATCACGGATTTTTCGCGGATTTCTGCGGACAATGGGTCTTTTAATTTATGGTACTTGCTTCCTCAGTTTGCTTGCCCAGTTGATTTCATACAAGGGACGTTATTGGCGGATGGCTGAGAAGCTACCCAATCAGAGCATGTATTACATATTAACTAAAACTCCTCAATGCTATAAGATATGCATCCCGCGCGGAGCTTAAAAGCGCTTACAGCCCGTATTGATTTTTCATTGTTTGCTTTTCTCTGTCTGTCACTCTCTCTGAGAAATACAGGCAGATACTTATCCATCATGCAATACCATCAGGGCGGCGTATGATTGGCCCCATCATCTGCTCCTGACGGAGGGGGTATGAGCAGAGGGGCTGTTTGCACAGTGGCTATTTGCTTAGAAGATGCGGACGTGCCTGTAAAAAAATGTTGAAAGGCTACCTTCACGTTGATCCCTTCACTGCACCGCTTTATTGCGGTGCTTGCATACTTAAAAGCGCAACAGCCCTATTGATTTTTGATTGTTTACTTTACTCTCTCTCTGACATTCTCTGCTCCGGACGTCGAACCTTGAAGAGGAAGATATGTTTGCATTCTTTTAATTGTGAGAAAGAACTGTCATCTCTGTCTTGTCATGGAGCACAGTTTAAACTTTTGACTAAAGGGTGTTATTTCATGTCTAGAGGGCTCTAATAATGTTAAAATACGTATTTAGAAGGTCGTAAACAGGGTTTCAATGCTCTAACTGCGAAAATATTAGATTTATAAATAAAGAATCCATTTATCTGTCTAGAGCGGATCAACCGCTATAAACGAGGGTTTACTGTATAACTGTGCGGAGAATATTTATAAACAGTGTGGGATAGTTTCTAAGAGCTTAAAATATATAAAAATAACCATACAAACATATGGTCGTTACATCGCGGATTTTCACCTATCGCGGGGGGTTCTGGAACGCAACCCCCGCGATCGAGGAGGGATTACTGTATAATATATAATATAAAAATATATATATATATATATGAATGAGAGCAACACTCATCACTCACAACAGTGACAAAACAATTACATTGACAATCATGTTACATTATTTTCAAAATGTTTCCTTTTCTTTTTCTTTACTTCTTTAACACACTACTTCTCCGCTGCGAAGCGCAGGTATTTTGCTAGTAGTTTATATTTGCCTTTCTTTTCTGCGTTTCAGTCACATTCTTCCAGGTCTGTATGTGAAGATGTAACTTGCCTGTTATCTTCCAGTTAAACAATAATTCAGGAGGACTTTTTTTACCTGTTGTTCCATGGATAATTCCTCTGTAAACTGTAATATATTTTCTTACTTTTCTTTTCAAGTGAAGACCTTCAGACTGGGCATTTCAAATATGTTTCATAAATGATGCATTTTGGCTTTCTGCTTCTCCATTATTTTGAGCTCATCTTGGAGTGTTCTGTTTGCAGTATAACTTTTCCTGAATTCTTAAGGTATAAATTGTGGACCATTGTCCGATTTCAAGGTAACATGAAGTCCATGTCAACTGAATATTGACTCTAAACTGTTGATTATCTTTTAGGCAATAGTGGACATAAGCTCTGTATACTCCTAGTACCTGCTCTAGTAATCTATCACTACTAAAACTGAGCTATTTAGACGACAGTGGTCCCAGTAGGTCAACTGCAACATCCTGCCAGAGCCCAAATGGTAGTTTTCTTTGTTATGAATGGTTCGGGCGGACCTGGGCGTGCTACAGTCTGACATCCGTGACATTATTTACAATACCTTTGTACCTCTTTATCCATGCCCGGCCACCATAGCTTGCTTCTATGATGCCGCTTTGTTTGTACAATTCCTAAATGTCCTTCATGAGGCAGTGCTAGTGCTCTGCCTCTTAGTGCTTGTGACATTACTGTGCAAGTCCCATGTAGCACTTGATATCCCAGTACGCATAATTCATTAGCTGCTGGTACAAAGACTTTGCACTTTTCTAAGTGACCACTTTCTATGGCTTTTGTCACCTTAGTCAAATTCAGGGTCAATAGAAGATGTCTGCTCCACCTCTCTTGTTTGCTGTTTGTGTAGCACTTACAGCCTCAAATCTCACATACTCGTCTGACTCATGTAAGTGTTTTTTATGTCGTTGCTGTACTTCTAGTACACATGACAATGGGTCTGCGATATTGTATTTCCCTGATATGTGAACAACTCTAAAATTATAAGGTTGCAAACTCAAAACCCATCGTTCAATCCATGCAGAAGAATTTGAGAGTGGGCTGTAAATGGATGCTAGTGGCTTATGATCTGGGACTAGGTCAGTCTCCTTGCCGTACATATAAGGGTGATGTCTTTCCCATGCCCATACAAGAGCTAGGGCCTCTCTCTGTGAATGTCTTTTCTCACACTCCGATAAAGATCGGCTTACATAGCAAACAGGACCCATCTCATCCTGTTGTTTTTGGACTACTACAGCCCCTAGTTCAACTGGGCTTGCATCAGCAATCACTTGAGCTGGTGCATCTTTATCAAAGTAAGCTGAGGTTACAGCTTTAGCTAATGCTTTTTCAGGGGCAATGAATGCTTGTTTTTGTTTTAGTCCAAACTTGAATAGTGTATCTTTTGTAGTTGGGCATTTCAGTGGTTCTGATAATGTTACAAACAGGGGAATACTGTAAATCTGCTGCTGTAGCTGACAAGACAAAGAAAACTTCCTTTCTTGTCATTCACTAGTTCCCTGGCTTATGTCATGGCTCTGACTGTCTCTTCTGTAGGTCCAGTTCCTTTTTGTGTAAATAATGAAATTCAAACAATCCATGTTAAATTGACACCTGTCAAGGTTCAATATCAGTCCCCACTCTCTCAGTCGTTTCAATACAGCATGCAGCCGTTTGTCATGTGTTGTCTCATTGTGGCCATAAACAGTGACATCATCTGAGATGTTCTCAACTCCTCCTATACCAGCTAAAGCACCAGCTATCTCTTATTGATATTGTTCGCTGGCTGAAGATACTCCAAATAAAAGCCTTTTACATTTATACACCACATTATGAATAGCAAATTAGGTGTGATTCAGAAGTTAATTCAAATCTGTGATAACCCCATTTCAGATCTGATTTACTGAACACCATTGAGCCATTCATGCCTTGTAAAAGTTCATCTACTGTTGGAATTGGGTAATGTTCTCTGACAATTGCGTGATGTACTTATCGCATATTGATTCAAAATCGGATCTCTGAGTTTGCTTTTGGCACTATAACCACTGGATTTACCCAAAGGTTAGGACCATTAACTGGTTCATTAATGTCCACATCTATTAATGCTTTAATTTTGTTTTCTTTTCAGTTTCAAATTAAATGGTGTTCACCTAAGCATTTGGGCTACTGGCTTAACATTATATTCAATATGAAAACTAACCTGCTTAGTTTTCAATTTCCCCCACACCTTGAAATACTTCCAGGTATTGGTGGAACTGAAGTGCCGGTTTTAGATCCATTACAGGTGCGATATTGGTTGCTAGTTTTAGCACACCATGCTTCATGGTTATCTATTTGCCTAAGAGTGGTTCTCCATTCACTTTGATAACAACAAACTACATGCTGTGCAGTCCCTTTGCTTGACTTTGCAATTAAACGCTCCTTTTACAAGTAATGGCTGGCTAGATGAATAAGTAAACAACTATTTTCTGTTTTCAGAATGGATGAGTGACATCTAAAGTGCTTACATTTAAGTCGTTCCCAAGGTTCTTCATCAATGATGTTACAGGTTGCACCAGAGTCAATAAACATTTTAAGTTCAACACCACCAAGGCAAATACTGAGCCTTCCTGACCCATCATTTTTAGCAGCAACAAATGGACACTCTGTCTCTCAACACTATTAACAGTTTACTTTTTGGAACTCTTTGTCCTGCACATTTTTGAGAAATGTTCTTTGCCATTGCACTTGTGACATGTCTGACATTGTGTAGGACATTTTGCATATCTGCCCAAGTGTTCTGTGTTAACACATTTGTAGCATTGCTTATCTGTTTTATTTTTCTCAAAATCTTGCTTGTTTCTTTGTTTTCTTTCATTTTTACATTGTGTGTAACACAATGAACAGCTTGTGCTTCTGCTTTCAAAGAAACACCTGCAGTTGTTGCTGCCATTTGCTTTTCAAGCCTGCGACACACATAAAAACAAGAGCATTTACTTACAATTGCATCTCTAATTTGATTTTCTGTGTCTCTCTCAATAGCACAGGGTATAGAAGCCTGTCTGAGTCAAGTCACAAACTGCTGTACTGCCTCTCCTGTTTTCTGTGAATGTTTGAAATGACTTGCATGCAAAAGCTGTATTGACCCATGGAACAAATTAGTTATTTAGACATGTTACTGCGGCTTCATAGTTTACTGTGGTTCACGTATTTGGCAGAGTTGCGAAGATGTCTTGTATGTGTGGTCCTAAATAATGCAGGAGCAAGGCATGTCTTCGTTGTTTCACCACATTCTCCATGTTAATCTGCAATAATGAGTCCATCTGCAAACAGTTCAAATACATTTAGCCATCTCATCCATATTGGCCCCATGTTGCTGGATCCACGTAACAATCAAACTTTGAGATACTCGCATTATCCATAGTTGAAATTAAAGATTTTTACAATATAAGCTTGCAGTTGTGCAGTTTACTATCATCAATGCCAATTTTTAATATTATCTTAATGTATGAATTATGTACAGTATTCACAGTATTCTGAATTGAATCTGTCTCATACACCCAGCTTCTTAAGCCATTCTGACACAAAATAAAAATTCGAATTGTCAGTAAGTGCGGTGTCCTACGCAGTCCAATGGCAATTGGAAACTGGAAGAAATTCCTATAGGAAGACATCCTGCAGACCTGAAGTCTCAGTCCAATCAGAAGATAAGTTTCTGAGGGTCACTAGCTTGTATCATAGGTGCCTGACAGCACAAAAAAATCAAAATGTCAGTGAGTATGGTGTCCTACACAATTCAACATTTCATTATCATTAAGAAACTGTTATTTTGGGGTCAAGGTTTTAATGTTTCTCCACTCCCTTTTTTATAATATTTTGAAAAATATAAGCCTTGGCCCTTGTTTTTATGTGTGTAGAATGTGTGTGTGATCCTTGAGTTTAACTGCTATGGAGAGAAACCCTTCTCATTAGGCAAGTAGGGAAGCAGATATGAATTGAAGGTTGTACTCCACATTTGTGGTGACAGTTTGGTATAGGATGAATTCAGTCCTGTACAGAAGTCTGCTTGAGAGATTCTTGTAGATAATGTACACAACTGTCCTCAGTCTCTGGCCTGCAACCCTTCAACAAATTGCTAATGTTAAGCATAACAGAGTCAGGTTTGAGTACTGTTTATGAAAATGTAAGTGTACAATAATTTAATACAGAAAAATGCCTTCCTTTGTTCTCCAAATTCTGAAGACCAAATTGAACAGAGTTAAAGAGTAAGTAGAAGTGGGGTAGCTCTGTTTAAAAAGAATTATTTTTTGGCGTATTAATAATATGGGGGTATGTCGGGAAAATAATGTTAAATATGGAGTTGCCAGGCAAGAGGAAAAGAGGAGGTTTATGAATGTGGTGAGGATGAACATGAAGGCAGTCTGTGTGGCATAAAATAATGTAAAAGACAGGTATAGATGGAGATGCTCAATTGGGTTTAAGTCGGGGCTCTGGCTGGGCCATTCAAGAACAGTCACAGAGTTGTTGTGAAGCCACTCCTTCGTTATTTTAGCTGTGTGCTTAGGGTCGTCTTGTTGGAAGGTAAACCTTCGGCCCAGTCTGAGGTCCTTCGCACTCTGGAGAAGGTTTTTGTCCAGGATATCCCTGTACTTGGCCGCATTCATCTTTCCCTCGAATGCAACCAGTCGTCCTGTCCCTGCAGCTGAAAAACACCCCCACAGCATGATGCTGCCACCGCTATGCTTCACTGTGGGGACTGTATTGGACAAGTGATGAGCAGTGCCTGGTTGTCTCCACACATACTGCTTAGAATTAAGGCCAAAAAGTTCTATCTTGGTCTCATCAGACCAGAGAATCTTATTTCTCACCATCTCAGAGTCCTTCAGTTGTCTTTTAGCAAACTCTAAGATAGAATAGAATTAATACGCACACTAATAATCACTAATCTTTCCTCCACATCTCCCAGCAAGCTCTGTCACACTTCTCCCAAGTCCGGCTCACTTTTTGGGTCTCCAACAATTCTTTATATAGTCTTTGACCTGGAGGTGCTTCCTTCCTTCCGTCCTCGTGACTTGCCAGCACTTTCAGGAAGGATAGAGAACTTTAGTTTTCTTGTCAGCCCAGAAGTACTTCTAGGTTTCTGCCCACGTGATCCGCTAGTACTTCTGAGCAAGGTGAGCACTTAGATTCCCACCATCTTCTCACAGCGTCCTCTGGCGACACCCACGGTACCCAGCAGGGCTGTGTTTCCAAACTCTATATCCCATAATGCCCGGCGGGAACCTGGGACATTGCTGTAGTCCAGGGGAGCTGCCATCTAACATTTTGGGGGAGGCAGTGTCCTTGAAAAGCTGTCTTCCCCCATTCTTCCATCTTAGGTGGGTCCCGGGTGGGTTGAGCTGCTGGCCATAAGGGCTTCACCTCCAAGGAAGCAGAAAACTCGCTTAGCCATTAATAACACAAGCGGGGCCAGCATGTCAGGAAAACAAAACTTCAGAAGAAAGACAAAGTTGCTTAGCCGTTAACACTGGCAAAACAGTATCCCTTTTAGTTTTCCTTTCCTTATGCACAAGTGATGCAAGCACATCGGCAAACGAATCCTCCTAGGAGAGAGATGCCCAGAATAGTTCCTTTCAATTACCTGACAGCTCTACTTTACAGTTTTTTTCTGACGAATTTCAATAGTGTCTAGGACCCCAAGCTTTTTACAGCACAAGCTTACACAGCTATTCTTATATATAAACATCTATGCGTGGAAGTGTGTGTGTGTGTGTCTGTCTGTCTGTCTGGCTTGGAAATGCGAGGCAGGCCGGAAGTGTGAGGCTACAGCATTAAGCTCGAAGATGTGACTCTGTTGTCAAAGTGAAACCTCCGAGAAATCCACGTTGCTTGCATCGTGTCAACAAAACTCTGCGCTCTAATATTTTATGTTTTTTCCTTAGTCCTTTTCAGTTTTCTTTTGTTTTATCTGTATTACTTTTACTCTGCTGTATATGCGTTTTCTTTTCCTCTTTTGAGTCTTAACTTTTCTGCGTTATCTTCAATTACATTTAAATCATGCCAAAGCAGCCCCAGGTTAACAAGTCAAAAGAAGAAAAAAGTGCCTGGCTACAGCACAAAGCTTAAACAAAGCGACTCTGTCGCCAAAGTGAACTTGCTAAGGAGATAGAGACTCACTTAGCCGCTGATAGGCAACGGAGGCGAGCACGTCGGCAAAAGAAGTCAAGCAAAATGACATCTTTTATTGGCTAACTAAAAAATTACAATATGCAAGCTTTCGAGGCAACTCAGGCCCCAACTTCAGGCAAGGTGTAATACAGAAACTGGAGTTCCCTGTGTTTATATACACACTAGAACAAGTAACAACATCGGTAAATCTTTAAGTGAGCCATCTTAAATATAAAAAATTAATAGACCTCTTCAGGCTAAGATTCATTTAACAAGAGAGAAGAACAATGTATGGTCAAGATCTTTGGATAAGATAACTGTCCAACACCATCTTTTGAAGTTTCTGGTGAGTTTTTCCATACAATGTGTGTCTGTAATCAGGTTGTCTGTGTCAGTGATGCAAACAATCCTCATATCTGGCCGTAAAACTCTTGTCTCTATTCAAACCATGTTGTAATGTATTCAATTTTAGCATGAGTTTGACTTCCCATTCTTTGCTCTCTTGCTGTGCTCTGAAGTTGCCCATAAGCACTGTGACGTCAAAGTCCCTCTCACAGTGTCCATGGCTGTTGAAGTGGGCCGCAACAGGAACATTCTGTGGTGCCACGTTTAATGTGGAACCTGTGTAAATTCATTCTCTGGCAGAGTGTTTGTCAGTTTCTCCCATATAGTGTCAGGACATTTCATGCAGAGAATTGGGTAGAACCCATTAGATGATCTGCAGGAAAATGATCCCTTTATGCGATGTTCTAGTCAGCAGTGTGGTATAATTACACGGTCTGTATTATAAATGTGAGCATACATTTTACATCTTTCTCTAAGCAGGGCGATGTGCCATTTTCTGTTGGTTCGGTTAGGGAGCTTGAGACAATTAGTTGCTGCAGATTTTGTTGTCTGTATGCCAGGAGGGGAGGTTCAGGAAATACATTTTTCAGTGTTTGGCCATTGTTTAGTATTGGCTGAAGTTCTTTTATAATTTTTTGAAGTGCTTCAAGATGTGGGTTGTAGGTGACAGAAAGGGGGATGTGGTTCTTGTTGTCATTGTTTTTATATTCCAGAAGGTTGTCTCTGGGTGTGGCATTAGCTCTTTTTATTTGAGTGTCTGTTGTTTTGGAGGTTATACCTTGTCTGATGAAATCTTGTCTATGCTCCTGCAGTTGTTTATCCCGGCCTTATTTCAAGAAAATGAAGAAGCTGAGCTGAGCTTAGCTTAGCCGAGCATTATTGTGGATAAATTGATGATTGTTCCGAATTTTGCCATTCAAAAAATTTTGTAATTGAAAAACCGGCTGACGGTAAATATACAAATGTATCCAGTACTGTCAGAAAGGGAAAGTTCGACTAATAGAGCAAGACTTTCCTTCTCTTCTTAAAAATTTGATGACATTGAAAGAGGAAGATAGCAAAGAATTTATACATAACATACAATAAGAGCAATTAATAGTTCATTTGCATTTCCCTCAATGGGTGCAGACAATTCATCTCCTCCAGGGTATGGGCCGTACTGCTTTCGTATTCATGGTCAAATATACCATAGGACTGGGACTTTGCACCCACCTGAAGGAGAGGAGATAAAATTTACTCAATTATACATTCTTGATACTCCTGATGTAACGAAGGAACAATTGTCTTTTGCGGAAAATCAGAACTGCTTAGAACACTTATTTAATAAAATAGGAACCTTGCTATGTGAAATAAATGAATTTGCTAGATGTTATAAGATGCTCCACAAAGTTGAAAAGGAAACACAAAGAGAAGCTGAAAGAAATGGCTTATAAATGCCAGAAATCTTAATGGCAGTTAAGTAACAACGCAGTAGTCAAAGTCAAAGTGAACTTTATTGTCATCTCAACCATATACAAGTATACAGATAGACAAAATTGCAAAGCTCAGGGTCCACGGTGTAACAACATGAAGTGCAAATCAAAATTTAATCACAAACAAGACAAGACATTGTGCAAAGACAAGACAACGAAGTAGCAGCAATATGATATGTTGTAAGCAATATGAACACTGATGCAATGTATGGTATTGTGCAATCTAGATATATAAATATAATCAATAAATATGTAATATAATAAATAATAGATACAGATAATACAGCACAGTGTGAGGTAGTACAGAAATGGCTGCATGACTCGGTGTATGATAGTTGTTTAAGACATGTGTAAACAATGACAGGTCAGAATGTTTCACAGTAGAAGGATCGCAAAGAATGTCAAAGTGCAGTGTGAGATTTTCAGTTCTTTTCTATTTGCAAACTAGTCTTTGCAGGAAAGCGGCTTGCATGTATAAAAATTCTGTGTCAGTGGGTTTTTAGAGGTGGTTATGGCAGTATGGAAAATCCCAGGGGCAGCATGGTGTTGAGGAGTCTGACAGCTTGGGGATAAAAACTATCCTGCAGCCTGGCAGATCTGGCTCTGATGCTTCAGTATCTTCTCTTGGATGGCAGAAGTGTGAAAAGTCCATGTGAGGGGTGTAAGGGGTCCTGCAAAATGCCACAGGCCTTGTAGACACTGCGTTTGTAAAATGTGTCCTGTAGTGAAGGGAGAGGCACCCCAATAATGTTCTCTGCTGTCTTCACTATCCTTTGCAGGCGCTTACGATCAGATATGTTGCTGTTGTCATACCAGACAGTGATGCAGCTGGTCAGAACACTCTCAATGGTACCTCTGTAGAACATGGTGAGGGTGGAAGGGAGAAGACTTGATCATTTCAGCCAACTCAAGAAGTGTAGTCTCTGCAGGGCTTTCTTGATTAGCGATGAGGTGTTATGCATCCACATAAGTTCCTCAGTTATGTGCAGAGGAACTTGGTACTCCTAACAATCTCCACATCTGAACCATTGATGCTGAGTCGGATGTGGGCAGGATGTGATTTTCTGAAGTCCACAATTATCTCTTTTGTCTTGTCAACATTGAGAGATAGATTGTTGTCTTCACACCATGCAGATAGCTGTTCCACCTCATCTCTGTATGCTTTATCATCATCCCTGCTTATCAGTCCAAGCACTGTCGTATCATTCGAAAACTTGACGATGTGGTTGGTATTGTGCATGGCTGTGCAGTCAAGAGTTAGCAAGGTGAAGAGCAGAGGACTAAGCACACATACCTGCGGAGACCCAGTGTGATGATGCTGGAGGTGTTGCAGCTCATCCGAACTGACTGGGGCCTCTTTGTCAAGAAGTCCAGGATCCAATTGCAGAGGGTGGTGTTCAGGCCCAACCTGCTCAGTTTCACAACCAGCTTTTGAGGGATGATTGTGTTGAAGGAGGGGCTAAAGTCTGTAAATAGCATCCTGACATATGTGTCTTTTTTTTTAATCCAGATGTGTCAGGGAGAGGTGAAGGGCAGAACATATAGCATCTTCAGTTGACCTGTTTGAGCGGTATGCAGACTGAAGAGGGTCAAGGGAGGCAGGGAGATTAGTCTTTATGTGCGACATGGCTAACCTTTCGAAGCACTTCATGATGATTGGCCTGAGTGCAGCTGGTCAGCAGTCATTCAAGCATGTCACTGATGACTTCTTTGGCACTGGTATGATGGTGGTCGACTTGAAGCATGCTGGGACTGACGCTGATGACTGGCTCAGAGATGTGTTGAAAATGTCTGTGAGGACACCAGCCAGCTGATTGTGCATTCTTTGAGCACACAGCCAGGTATGTTGTCAGGTCCTGCAGCCTTGCTTGGATTAACTCTGGATAGTGTCCTCCTCATATCAGTTGTGGAGAGATAGAGTACCTGGGGCCTTATGTATGAACGGTGCATACACACAAAAATGTTGCGTACTCCCATTTCCACTCTCAAATCGCGATATATAAAACCTAAACTTGGCGTAAAGCCATGTACACTTTCACGGTAGCTCAATCCCTGGAGTATGCAAGTTCTCTGCTCAGTTTTGCAAACTACCGGCACCCAACGTCAAAGCAGGGCTATTGTTCCAGTGTGGTTTCCCTTTCTTTTTTAGATCCACATCCCTGACGTGTCTTTATCATATACACTGAAATGAACCGTATATATTTAACTAGCAAAATACCTGCGCTTCACAGCGGAGAAGTAGTGTGTTAAAGAAGTTATGAAAAAGAAAAGGAAACATTTTAAAAATAACATAACCTGATTGTGAATGTAATTGTTTTGTCACTGTTATGAGTGTTGCTGTCATCAAGGATTTGATTATCATTATTTCTTTCAATCAGGTTTGTATTTGGAGGACGTGTTGTTTTGAAGTTACATTCCGTGTTTGGCAACCGTTGTAAAGATAACAGGTTTCATTCATCGAAGTGTTCACTACCCAAATCGCTACTCGTGAATGTAAGATGTTTAACAGGCATTCCCGGTATTAACTTGTGGATTTTCCTGCAAATATTTAGCGGCAGCGTGTCTATGAACTTGTGGAATCTCTTGCGATTATTTAGCGGCAGCGTCTTGTAACGGTTGTCAAAAAATTTTTTATTGTGTGCCTTTAACGGTTTCTGCCGCGTGCTTCCTTTTAGAGATTATGTCCCAGTAATTAACGGTCTGTGGGATATCTGTTTAAGAAGAATTGGGGGCAAACTACGCCTGTGGGTCCTTGCTAAACGTACCATGGTGTGACGTAAGGGGAGCTAACTGTAAAAAGGCAAGGAGCCGCATATTTTGAATGAAAAGGGAGAAGACGGTGAAGGAGCGGAAAAGTGAGAAGGAAAACTGTTTAAATAAAGGGCTAGGAAGATGAATGGAAAGAAGCAGCCAGTGGTAAAGCAAGGAAGACTCTGTAATATGGAAGGTTGGGTGCACATAGAAGGTGTAACAATAAGATTGTTAAGCCTTATGATAATGTTCCTGCACGGAGGGTTTAGAGAGACGCACTGGGAAAAGTATAGAATAGGGAAGCCCGTGTGACTGTTCTGCTTTCCTCCTTCGACATTTGTATTGTTTTGATTTGGGAAAATGGTTCAAGGGATTAGAACATAAGTAGGCAAAGAATCAGAGAGAAGAGGTCCAATACTTCTATTTTATTTACTTAATCAATTATAACATTTAAACACATATAATGCAATATAATGCAGTAGCGATAGACATACAAAACAAAACGATACTTACAGTAATATCCCAGAGCCATCATCCTAGACCAGTAGACTGAGGGGGCCCGCTTGTCAGTCTCGTCAGAGGACCAACTCATGTGCCTGTCAAGGACCGGGCGGTGCGCGCATTCCCCACGGTTGAGCCTCCAAAGAAACTGAGGGCGAAACCTTCCCTTATATACTAATTGAGCGTCCTTGCCCAAAGCGGCTTACGTGCAAGCAGTGTATACAGAAGTGATTAGTTTCAGCACACACACCTTTCCATGGGACGCGGTGTTGTTTTACACTTGGTCCTGGAGACGGCACCTGGTACTAAAAGACACACAAAAATAAGAGCTGTAAAAGCCCTTTGAAGTGAAAAAACAAGTCAGCATAACCTTGGCTGTATCTTTAGAACATTCCCGGCTGTTTCTCCCAAAACATTAGTAATGCAGCTGGGTTCCGCGCTGAAGCGACCAACGCCCATCTGCTCTCTTTATTTCACCTTTGCTTTTTACAGAGAAAAATCCTTCCATTACATTCGGCCCCTCGCTCAGCGCAAACCCAGCGCTCTTGCCCTTCTTGTTCTGATTGCAATTTTTCGTAAAGCACAAAATACATAATAGTTAAATATAGTCATTAAAGCAATAATAATAAAACAATTGTCCATAATAAATGCTTTTTCTTCGCTTGGAGAAATATTTTTTCAGTGAACTTACATTTTTCTTCAACCCAGGTACTTTGCGCACCGTAGAGGGTCACCTCCCTGGGGAGCGGTTACTAGCACTTCACCCAAGGAGTTTCTTCTGATTTGGTATTTCATCATCCACATTGTCATCAAGAAAAGAATAAATATCTTTAACTGAAGGTGTCCATGGTTCAAGAAATTGGATGCACACCTGTTTGACAGCAACTCTAGTAATAACTAATTAGGAAACTGGTAATAAGCAACAACATACCATTCAAATATATATATAACAATACCATTAAGAGAATAATTTCTACTTCACTAACCTGAACCCCCATGATTCCCAGGTTCAAATATAAGCTAATACTTATTAATATTGTTGGTGATGATACAGATGGCATAAATATTTATCTTAAATAACTCAAAAGTTCTGTTTTAGGTTGTCACCGCTGTGCACAATGATAATCAGTGATAAAGTCCTTACACACCTCACCATGCTCACATCTTAACACACTCATTCATAAAATTGCCCAAATATACACCCAGCTGTGGTCTCAATCTTAAGCCACCTTTATCACATTGATGCAGCCATCTTGTGGACAGTAGGTGTCAATCCTCCCTTCGGAAGATGTCAGCACTACCTTCCAAAATGCAAATCACTGGGTCATTTTTGAGGTCACATTCATTTCAATTTCAATTTCAAGGGTTATACCCAAGCTTCTTATTAATGATTCATATCTTCAGAGATCTTCAGACTTCATTTGGGCTTTTTAATTCACAGACCTCACACTCCCCACTGTATGTATAAGACACTCCATCTCCTATGGGCCAAATTATTACTTCATTTCACTGATTTCCATAACATATATACTCATCAAGCCATGATGTTAATCATTTGACCTGTATCACCATCAACATGCTAGCCTAAACTGTTTTATCCTCTTCTAAAAGCTATGGATGTTCTGACCTATAGTATGTGTCCCTTATCCCCAAAATACTAGTTGTGTGTGTCACCCCATATTCTCACTATTATTCTTTTCAATTAATTAAATGTACCGAAATGTAAAGCTCTACATTGTTTGCTATAACACTACAATCAATAACCTAAAATATCTAAACTGGACTGACCCCAACTAATAATAGTGGAATGCCCCTGCAATGACAATCACTTAACAATCTCTAATAGATCCCTTATGTTAGATTAGACTCAATTCTGATTAACTTTACACATCCTTAAAGGTGACTTATTATCTCATACAAAATATCAGAAGGCATATCAAAACATTTATCTAAAAATATCTATTCTTAACCACTATGAATTCATAATAATTATGTAATATTCCCATTAATACAAACATTCTACATATTATTTAGGAATCCCTATATTCTGCTTTGTCTACAAATAATTAGCTTTTCTTTCTATACCTTTTATACCTCACAGTTCAAATACTTTTAATTTAAAAGATGTTGCCATTTGTCAAACAAGTGGACAGTCAAAGCAGGCTCCAGCAAGAACATTGAGCCCTGCAGAGTAAAAGTGTGACAGACTTTCTTCTCTAATAAGGACCAAAGCAGGTGTTGGGGTCCAACATCCCAAGCAAAAAGGACCCAAGTAGGCAGATGTCATCTATGATTCGGAATCCACGATGATCTTTTGGGCTCAAACATCACCAGCATAATTGAGCTCTTGGCAGCAGGTATCCATGATGCCAGGAACTGGAATCAAGGTGCGTTGTCCAGTAGTCAACTGATCGATGGCCTGATTCATGACTTGATTCCCTCTTTGGTATGGCTGGGTTCTCCTTGGAGTCAGATAATTAGTTTATCTGCAAACCTTTATTACAGCCCAATTTCTGGTTCAACTTCAAATGCTGTCATCTACGATGCACTAGGAAAAAACAGCTTTCACCTGCAGATGTAAAGACTTAAAAACGCTCATTTAAATAGTCAGCATATTAATTCTTCATTGGTAGCTACTTACGGATCCAAAAAACAATATGTCATAAGATGTCAGATCTGTTTTGTTGGGGGTACCCCTATTAAAAATATTGCTAACAGTAAAACAAACAGTCATTTCAATCCAGTCTGTACTTGTCTAAGTCAATTTGTCTTTAAACAGTCAGAGTAAAAGTTTAAATTGATAAGCACAATGTTCAAGTCCTCCTTTATAGCTGTTTCCAGTTTGGCTGCGGTTGCAATTTCCACTCAATTAAAAAACATGTCCCAAGTCATATTAAAATAAAGTCAATCAATGTATCACAAAGAGAAATGTACTCAATAATAAATCATTACAAAAATTGGCCCCAATAACATTGACATAATATTCAAATTATCTGCATTTGTTCCCTAATAATTAAAAAAAGTTCCAAAATTTAAACTGGTTTCAAAATGTAAAATTTAAACAAAATTAAACATAACATATCAAGCAGAGTCAAGAAAGAAATCCACAATCTAGACGGGTAAATTCTTAATCTTTTCCTTGGTGACATTAAATAACAAAAAAGTTAGGCTCCACATTTCTTCCCCCATGTATCTAATCACAAACCATTGTTCAGTTATGCAAAGTCCTAAAAACATTTTTCTTTTTACACAAGGTGTTCATTTTGAAAGTTTCTATACATGTATCCTAAGTAATATTTCTTTCTTTCTTTTTATTACTAATTATTAAAATACCGCATTACATTTGGATCTTAATAAAATGTCTCATTCAATATTTAATTAATGCATCAAAAATATAAAAGTGAACCTTCCATTAGTTTTGTTGTGATACCAGTATTCCACTGTATTTCACACAAACATGTCAATATTACACACAAAGGAAATGAGGAAAGAAATCAATATATCAAAATGCCCTATAATGCAAAATGTGCCTTTATTTATTTACTATAAAGCCCTCTAAGTAATTTGCACATTTCTACCCATATTTAGAATGAAGAACCCACTTCTTTATCAGGTAAATTTTTCCCAGAATCTCAAACTAAGAAAATACTTTAAATCTACTTCAATTATATACACTGATTTTCTTTTCCCCATAACCTTCTGTCAAAGACAGTTGATCTTGCACATTCTTTCATTGTTATCTTCCAGATGTTTTATTACACGTTTTTCAGAATGTTGACTCCAAAGAGCACTGTCTGTTAACCCTCCTTATTCCCTGTTTTTTCTTCAGCTTCATTTTGCTAAAAGAATGTCTCCTTCGATCGAAATTTACTCATTTTAATTAAAATCCTCCCTTTTATCAGAGTCTGGCCAGTACTCAAATAAAAGGGGTGCTCATATAATATGCTTAGTCTGGAGACCTTTTTACACCATCTGTTCATATCTTTTCTAATTTAGAATTAAGAGCTCTTTTAATTTCAACATTTACATTCACATTCCTACACATAATAATATCAATTATTTCATTCTTGCAAACAACACCACATATTTTTACACATACTTTTAAGCACACTGAAACTTATTTAACATACACACATAGGGATCCCTCTAATACACTATATAACATACATAAAATCACCCAAACCATTGTTTTAACACATTCAACTTTACCTCAGTTTTGTTACTTATTATCACTTATTATTAAAAGTGATTGCATTTTTCATTTTATCAAATGTTACTCATACTCACATTTATTTTAACCCATATTTACTCAGAGCTCTGGAAGTTTATATGCACACGGCAGCTTCAGCAAATCATAATCGAACTACATTACCCAGAAGTCTCCATGTTTTTGCTTTCTTACTGCCAAACACACGCACGGGCCCACAGAACAAATAACAGGTACGCTCACACATTTTTAGCACAAACATATTTACACACACAGAGAACAATTAATGCTCACGCATACACATAATATACATGCACACACATTGAATAAGTTCAACACAGACATATTGACATACACAGACATTAGCGAGCGCCAGGTACCTTTTGAAGTTAAATACAGTGCACTTTTCCCTTTTCGCGCATTATATTCTTCTCAACGCTTGTTATTCTTTCCCCACAAATATAAGTACAGATATATACATATTTGCACACAAATCTATATACTCAAACATTTTCCTATCGCTTAATTTTTCTTTTTGGTGCTATCCTCCTACATTTTTCTGAAGGGTGTTTTACTTATCAGACTATAATATAAAACAGCCTCTCATGACGTTAGCGGATGTTAACTCTAACACGACTCTACTCCGCTCGAAACGGCGCTGGTTTCTAGATCAAGGAGACTCCATTGGCGAAATGACTCAGCGACAACGAGGAATTGCTTCCGTGGCGATCCATTCCTGCGACAATTAGGGCAAATCCAACTATCAAGAAATCACGCGGTTCGATACTACAGCAAGACGGCACTCTCGTCAAAAAGACTAAACTGTCATTGAGAATATTAACTCAAAACAAACAACATGCAAGCTTCAACATAAATCACAAATAAACTCGAATCATGGCATAAGTGCTAACTACTGCGCCATCACACACTTTAACACTGAGCGATCGTTGCTTAATCTATAATGCATTCTCTTTATACATTGCTACGTGTACTGCTAGCTGCTCGCAAATTTTTAGCCAGGTATTTATCTGGCTTGCCTCCACATCTAACTTCTTTATATAATCATCTTTTTCGCATTCACCTTGGCTATGCATAAGGCTACTTTTTCCGTTTCCCCTCGGCCCGCTGTACCCGCAGCAATAATACAGCTACCTGGGATTCGGCCATCGAGGCCCGTCCTAACGCACCCACCAAGTCCATTTGCGTTTTCTTAATCTCCCTTTCTTTTTCGTCTACCAAGCCGTCCAAACTCTTAACCGCAGTTAGCAAAACCCACCCCCGCGTCTGCAAGCCCGTTATGGGTTTCTTTGCAGACACTTGACATTTCTTAAGCACGGTGAGTACATTCACTGGTGTTGGGGCATCCAAACTCTGCCAATATTGTGCTGATCCCCCCCATATCTCAATTCTCTGGCGCAGTCTTCCCATACCGTTTCCTCCCAGCCGGGGAGAGGTAAAGGAGCTGCGCCAGGGTCTTTATCCTTCTTCTTAAACATCTCTGATTTCCTTTGCCCCACTTAATAGTTCAATATTTTACCAGATTCCCCAAAATCCTGTTCATGACGCCAAAATGTTTTTTAATTTGGGAAAATGGTTCAAGGGATTAGAACATAAGTAGGCAAAGAATCAGAGAGAAGAGGCCCAGTACTTCTATTTTATTTACTTAATCAATTATAACATTTAAACACATATAATGCAATATAATGCAGTAGCGATAGACATACAAAACAAAACAATACAATACTTACAGTAATATCAAAAGACCCAGAGCCATCATCCTAGACCAGTAGACTGAGGGGGCCCGCTTGTCAGTCTCGTCAGAGGACGAACTCATGTGCCTGTCAAGGACCGGGCGGTGCGCGCATTCCCCACGGTTGAGCCTCCAAAGAAACTGAGGGCGAAACCTTCCCTTATATACTAATTGAGCGTCCTTGCCCAAAGCGCTTACGTGCAAGCAGTGTATACAGAAGTGATTAGTTTCAGCACACACACCTTTCCACGGGACGCGGTGTTGTTTTACACTTGGTCCTGGAGACGGCACCTGGTACTAAAAGACACACAAAAATAAGAGCTGTAAAAGCCCTTTGAAGTGAAAAAACAAGTCGGCATAACCTTGGCTGTATCTTTAGAACTTCCCGGCTGTTTCTCCCAAAACATTAGTAATGCAGCTGGGTTCCGCGCTGAAGCGACCAACGCCCATCTGCTCTCTTTATTTCACCTTTGCTTTTTACAGAGAAAAATCCTTCCATTACAGTATGCACCTCTCTAAAGTAAGTTTGTCTTCTCTCAGTAATCTTTGTTGCAAACTTGCATCACTGATTCCGTACACAATTTGGTCACGTATAAAGGAACTTTTAATCTCCCTGAAATTGCATGTGCCTGCTAACACTCTCAGATCTGTGACGTCGTTGTCTATATTTTCTCCCCTTGCCTGATTTCTTGCAAAAAATCTGAACCTCTCTACAGTTTCGTTTATTTTCGGGTTGTAATGTTCATCAAATTTACGTATCATCAAGCTCATGGTTAACTCATCAGGTCTTGCATCACTGGTCAGCGCCTGACACAATTCTCTGCCGCTCTCCAATAAGATAATGGAATAATCTGACCTTAGTGTTTTCCTCTGCCTCCAGCATTGCAAGTTCAGTATATAATCTGAACTCGTCCTTCCATGTTCTCCATGACTTTGTCAGGTCTTTATTATCAAGGCTTTATACCCTGCGTCTTCTCATTAAACTTGTATCTCGCAAATATCTTGTGCGATCTTGCGATGTCCACGGCTTTATTTAATTTTAGTTCAGACCTGGCACTTAAAAGTTTCTCTCACACTTTCACTGAGTTTGCGCCAAACACTATTCTATCCCTGACCATCTCATCTTCGTTTGCATAAACGCAGCCCTTCACCAGCAATTTTAACTCTATTAGAAAGTGATCAAAAGTCTCGTTTATACCCTGCGTCCTCTCAGAAAACTTGTATCTCGCGAATATCGTATTCATCTTAGGCATGACAAACGCCAGCGGCAGCGTGTCAATGAACTTAATTTAAACTTAAGGTTTATGTTTCCGCAGTAGCTGCACTTATGAATATGCTTGTATGTGTCACTCGCTTCATATTCTTTTGCTGTCTTCTCAATTGTGTAATGCATTTTTTGAACAGGTTTCTTTCATTGAAGTGATCACTACCCAAATCGGTACTTGTGAATCTAAGATGTTTAATAGGCATTCCCGGTATTAAGTTGTGGATTTGCCTGCGAATATTTAGCGGCAGCGTGTCTATGAACGTAATTTAAACTTAAGCTTTACACCTTGCTTTCCTATTGATATGTGTACAAAGGCTTGTTCAGCGTCAGAGGGTTTCCGCAGTAGCTGCAGTTATGAATATGCTAAGCACAGTCCTTCACCTGCGAATATTTACCTTATGCGGGCAGGCACTCAATTACGTGGGAGGCGTGATGATGCGGGACGCAACTCCGCCTCAAGGTGACCGAGCTGCAGGCTATAGCCGTATATATGGACGAAATTAGTTATGATCGTTACACGTAGAATTTCGAAATGAAACCTGGCTACCTTTTGTAAGTAAGATGTAAGGAATGAGTCTGCCAAATTTCAGCCTTCCACCTACACGGGAAGTTGGAGAATTAGTGATGAGTCAGTCAGAGAGTGACTGAGTCAGTCAGTCAGTGAGGGCTTTGCCTTTTATTAGTATAGATTAGTCCCCGTGACCCTGTAGTTAGGATATAGAGGGTTTTTTAATGGATGGATGAATGTTTATTAGTTTAAGGCATCTGATTGTAATTAACCTGTAACAATGTAATGGTCCACAAAATAGCCAAACTATTCCAAATACCATAGCTGCTTTAACGTTGTTATTCTCACTGCACCTTCTTCTTCTTCTTTCAGCTGCTCCCATTAGAGATTGCCACAGCAGATCATCTTTTTCCATATTACTCTCACTGCACCACTCAGAGTATTTATATCACTGTATCTGAGCGTGGAATCACCGCTCTACAGCAGCTGATCGGAAAGAGAATTATCGGTGTACAGCATCAAGCACACACTGTCTCAGCCGTGCTGTCTATTTGAACTGCATTCATGCAACAAATGCTTCAGAGCCTTTCCTGTACTGGCCTCGCGGGTCAGAAACAGTTTCATCCCAAGAACTATAAACGCACTCAATCAGTCCATCAAGTGCTCCTTGTAGAACTGTTTGTACTTATAAGTATAATTACCCCACTGTAAACTTGCGATACAGGTATAATATTGCACAACGTTAGCCACTTTATAAAGCGCATATTTACATATGATGACAATATCATTTTTAAGATGAAATACAGCAAAATGTTTTATATTTTATACAGATAAAACTTCAACTTCATTTAAATAATCTATATTGTTAATAATTAAACGTGAGGACACAGCGTCACAGCGCTAGCAAGGAGCTGGCGCCCCATTTTTCCTGCCTCGAACTGTATTCTTGCTGGGGCTGGCACAACACTGGAAGGATAGATGGATAGAATAATTAAACTATGGAGATATTTCAATGTTGGCGTTCTGAGCTTACAGATGGCTTAACATCTATTACAGAGCTGATTGTGTGGCGATTAGGTATTTTTAGAAAGAAAAGGAAGGACAGAAATTGGGGGTTAGTACGTTTGAAAAAGACGGTACTGCTGCAATAAATTATTTCATCGAAGGTTGTGCATGGCACAGCAAGCATCTTGTGTTTGAGGCATGAACAATCACTGTACCATGTTGTGTGAGTTCCCATGTTTAATAATAATAATTCATTATATTTATATAGCGCTTTTCTCAGTACTCAAAGCGCTATCTACACAGGGAGGAACAGGGAAGTGAACCCTCAATCTTCCACAGTCTCCTTACTGCAAAGCAGCAGCACTACCACTGCGCTAACTGTGAGGACAATTTTAATACGTGTTTAATACATGATATAATTTTCGTGATGATAGGAATTAAAGCAAGTATACATCTCATGTTTTTTTTCTTTTTCCCAGCCTGTCAGTAACACAGATGACACATGCATATGTAATGTATGTGTAGCTGTGCTGTCATCATTCATGGCTTTTTTTTTTTAAATATATATATATTTATTTTTCTTTTAAATAGGTTTGTTATAGTCACAGACAGGACCGGGGGAAAA
The DNA here is from genome assembly GCF_016835505.1 of Polypterus senegalus. Classification (NCBI taxonomy): domain Eukaryota; kingdom Metazoa; phylum Chordata; class Cladistia; order Polypteriformes; family Polypteridae; genus Polypterus; species Polypterus senegalus. The sequence goes on from NC_053168.1 coordinate 96,857,839, forward strand.
CAAAAACAAAAGAAAAAGGAAGAAAGTGGGGAAAGAGTCAGATGGTGGACAATGGAAGAAAAGATAAAAAGGAGGATAGAGAGAGAGGGGGAGACAAAACAAAACACCGACAATCTGCTTCAATACCTGTTGAGAGGAGAAAAAAAAAACACAGCTGGCAAAAACACAGCAACCAACATCTGTATCAATCACAGTGATTAATAAATATTAAATGTTATTGAACAGCACATAGTACTAATATTACAGGATAGGATTAGAGGGAGCCACTAGGCAAGACAGTGTGTGTCTGTGATTACCTGATTATACACACGTGTTCACCTGTGTGCACACCCGTATATGTGAGCGCACTTGTATTCATAAGGTTCTTCCATGTAAATGTCTAATAGTGTAATAGTGTGTGTGGGGAACAGCAGCCCCGCTCCCCAGGACCCGAAGCAGATATGTAGGAGACCCGTGCCCCAGACATCCAGAGAAACCCCGGACACAGGAGTCCTAGGTGGATCCACGCAGGGATGACTGCAGCCCCACTCAGAAAGAGCAGAGGAGAGCCCGGAGGAAGGTCATCCAGCAGCCACTGTGCCAAAGCCCTGGGGGGCCATGGTGGCGAGCCCGCGGGCCCCGTCGGCAGTCGGCCGCACCAGGGAGGACCGGGCCCTGTGCCCCGGGATCCAAGAGCCCCCCGCCCACCAGCAGGGGCCTGACACAGCTGTGAGGTCCAGGTCCCGCCAAGCAATCGCCGGGAGTGAGCCAGCACCCACCCGAGTATCCAGCCCAGGACATCGAGAACCGCCAACACAACAGCGGTTGGGGGGATCATCCACCGGCAGGGAGTGTTTGGGAGAGTAAGGCCCCCTCCCCTGAGGGAGCTTGCGATGTTTTGAGTGAGGTGGAGTCTAAGATCTGACCTGACACAAAGACATAGACATACAGGCACACGTATACACAAGCATACGTTCCCACCTTCATGTGCACGTATACAATTGCTCACACACTCATCCAACATGGAGACATACAAAAATGAACACTGTACACACACTCCCACTCCCCATGTATACTTTACCTCTGGGGTGTAGACCAGGAGGACCGCCCCAGCTCCCGCAGTAGTCCGGAGGCCCACCAGCCCAGAACCTGACTGACGGCCAGCTCCTCCTCTCAGCCCCCAGCCCCAGCCGGCGAACAGAAAGAGCGGGGCCCGCCTCTCCGCTCTAATATGATGTTGGTGAGTGTTGTTCTGAAGTGCTTTTAAAACAGGAGGAGGATATGGCTCTGAACACCTCTCCTCCCGAGAACCCTCACTGTCTATGTGTGATTTAAAATTGAGAAGTAGACACTGGCCAGAGGTAAGGATGAATGAACAGACCGCCCTCTTGACACCATTCAGTGTGTCCACCCCCAAGGCCCTATATGTATGTGTCATGAAAGGGTAGGTAATGGGAATGTCTAAGTTGTGAATTAAAATAGAGATACAGGTGGTCACTAGGGGACAAAGGAGGAATACCTCCCCTGCACCCCAGCAACTCACCTGCACCTCCAGGCCCTACATGAGTGTTGGTGTGATGGAGCGGGAGAAGGGGAGCATTAAGGGATGGGAAGGAAAGGAAGAATGGGGGGGAATGCCACCCCCACCCAGGTGCCAGCTCCCCTGCTGACCCCCATAGGCACCCCCGCTCCCCAGAAACCATCCAGGGCAGGGGGCCCAGGCCCAACGAGACCAGGGCCCATGCCAGTGGTACCACCAGGCGACCCGGAGAACGGCGCAGCCCTCCGGCCCCCACCACCATGCAAAAACTATGCCCATCCCAACATTCAGTCAACTCCCAAACTACATATGACAATAGAAACCCAGGCGAGTCCACCCGCCACCTCTGTTGGCTCCCCCCGCCTGCAGAGTGGGCACCTCATAAGCAGGGACCACCTGCAGACAGATGGCAACAACTTCCCGCCAGCTAACGAGGCCCCAGTTCCACCGATGCGCTGAGAGCCCCGCCAGGGCCGGGCCCAAGTATATTCACTGACCCACAACCCCGGCGACACACCCCACAGGACCCAAGCCCCCCAGACCCAGCCAGAACCCCAGCCCAGAGGCGGAGCAGCCCCAGAACCCCAGGCCCGCCCGGAGCCTCCCGGCGCTGCACGGCTACCAGGCTGGCAGCCCGTCCACCAGCACAGGCTCCGCCAGTAGCGAAGCATGCAGCTACCAGAGACGCACCATCCAAGAGCCCCTATGCCCGTCCAGGCCAGGACCACAGCCCCAGCTGACACCCCAAGAAACCTGCCCCGTGAGCCCCAGATGCCCCAGGCCCGTATGTCCCCACATCAACAACAAAGACCAAAGTGGGACAGAGCGCGATCCCCACCCCACTAAGTAATGGAACCGATCAAAGGAGCCCAGAGAGATTGATCTAATGTGGTGGCAGAAGCTGTATCAAGACTAATATAGTCCAACAAACGGTCTCTATATTGGTTGATATTAAGATTGTTTTATTTTTCCAGTTCATGAGAACAGTCTTCTTAGCAATGCATAAGGCGATATAAGCCATATGGATTGTATTAATCTCCGTGGTGACACAGTCTAGGTAAGCCCAACAAGCAGACTGAAGGAGAGGTTGGAATGGTGCATTTCAGACACTTTGATAAGTCTTCACAAATCCTGCTCCAGAACCTCTGAACAGGTGGACAGAACCAAAGAGCGTGGATGTAGATGTCAGGTGTGTCGCCTTGACAGTGAGAGCAGTTGTTAGAAGACGTATAACCCATCCTGAACATCCGTTGACCTGTATAGTGCACTCTATGTAGGATTTTGTATTGTATTAATTGTAAACTGGGATTTCTAATCAGTTTAAAGACTTTTAAACTTATCTGAGACCAGAAATTATGGTCCCAGCTGATTGATAAATCTGCCTCCCATTTCGCAATAGGAAGGGATACCGATTCATCTATGTTGGAGAGTGTCCTGTATATTTTAGACAGTAATTTAGGGGGTTTGAAATTTAATAGTTCTGCCACACCTGATGGTATTTGCAATTCGATTTGATTAAACTTATATTTCCTTTTACTATAGATTTTACTTGTTGATATTCTAAAATCTATTCTTGTTAATCCCATATTGTTTTACTAATCTGTCAAACGAAATAAAGTCTGTTCCTTCGAATATATGTTCTAAGTACTTAATACCTTTACAACTCCAATCTGGGAAGTTTATCATATTATTGTTTTGTAGTAGGTCAGGGTTGTTCCAGATGGGGGTGCGTTTGCATGGGATTAATGAAGACTTAGTCAATTATAGAAACTCCCACCAAGCAATCAGAGAGGAGCTGATGCTGATGCTTTGAAACATATGTGTCGTTTAATGTTTATGCTAAAGAATGGCAGATCAGAGATCTCTATCTTATTGCATAGTGCCTTTTCTATGTCTAGCCAAGGTTCATCTAAGAGGGTATGTTTAAACCACCCTGAGATGTGCTGAAGCCTGTTGGCTAAGAAATAGTGGTTAAAGTTAGGCAAATCTAGTCCTCCTTTATCTTTAGTCTTTTGTAGCGTTTTTAAGCTAATACGAGGGGGTTTATCTTTCCAAAGGAATTTAGAGATGGAGGAGTCCAGAGATCTAAACCAGTCCAGAGATCTAAACCAGTCCGGTGTTGGTTTGCTTGGGATCATTGCAAATACATAATTAATTCTTGATAAAATCATCATTTTTATTGAGGCTACTCTTCCCATGAGTGATATGGGTAGAGACTTCCATCTAGCCAAATCATCTTCCACCTTCTTTAAGAGTGGGATGTGGTTTAATTTAGTTAAATCCGCTAGCCTAGGTGAAATATTAATACCTAAATATTTAATATATAGTTCTGGAAGGAGCAGTTAATCGGAAGAACTGTAGATTTTAACCAGTTTATCGAATAATCTGAGACACTTGAGAAAGAATTTATTAATGTGATTACCTCAGAGAGCGTGGTTTGTGAATGTTGGAGAAAAAGTAACACATCATCTGCGTAAAGACTGATTTTATGTTCTATATTTTTACATTTAATGCCTTTAATCATTGCCGCCTGTCTAATCGCTGCTGCTAGTGGTTCAATAAAAATTGCAAACAATGAGGGAGAGAGAGGGCATCCCTGCCTGGTGCCCCTCTTGAGACAGAAGCTGGAAGATGATTGGTCATTTGTCCTGACGCATGCTGTTGGAGCATTATATATTATTTTTAACCAATTTAAGAAAGAGTTTCCAAAACCAAATTTTTGTAAAGTTGCAAATAGAAAATTCCAGTTAACTCTATCAAATGCTTTTTCTGCATCTAGAGATAATATTGTAATTTGAAGGTTTTTATTATACGAATAGTCGATCAAATTAAGTAATCTACATGTATTTGTTGAGGAGTGCCTCCCTTTTATAAAACCAGTTTGATCAGGATGAATTATGTGAGGCATTATCTTCTCTATTCTTTTTGACAGAGCTTTGCAGATTATTTTAAGGTCAAGCGTTAATAAGGGATATTGGTCGATAGCTGGTAGGTAATAGTGGGTCTTTGCCTGGTTTTAGCAAGAGATTAATGCTGGCAGAATTCATATTTGGTGGTAGAATGCCATCCCTCTTGGCTTCTTGCAGCATCCTGTAGAATATTGGTGCCAGAATTGTCCAAAATTCTTTATAGAATTCTGCTGGAAAACCATCTGGACCTGGAGCCTTTGTATTGGGCATACTATTCAGGGCTTCCTGGAGTTCATCTGAGGTCAGAGGAGAATCCAATGCCATTGCTTGTAAATCTGATAATTTTGGAAGAGTTATATTATCAAGAAACTGGTCAATTTCATATTTAGATGGGTTTATCTGTGGTGAATATAAAGATTTGTAAAAGTCCCTGAAAGTGATGTTAATTCCTTCAGGGTCATATACTGTTTCCCCAGATAAATCTTTAACAGCACATATAGTTGTTTTTTCTTTATTTATTTTTAACTGATTAGCTAGAAATTTACCTGACTTATTACTATGTTCGAAGTTTTGCCACCGAAGTCTTTGTGCTAAGAATTGAGTTTTTTTATTGATAATTTCATTTAATTCTAGTTTTGCTTTACATATTTTGTTCAGCATTTCCCGTTCCTGAGAGGATACGTAGGCTTCTTCTAAGGATTTGATGGTTTCTTCCAATTCCTGAATACGTTTACTTTCTCTTTTCTTTTTATGTGATGAGAATGAAATTATTCTACCTCTCATCACAGCTTTGCCTGCTTCCCAGAGAACTGATGCTGATGTTCCAGGCAGGTCATTATAGTCTAAATACAGAGCCCACTCTTTTTTGAAATAGTTAATAAAATCTACATCTTTAAGCAATGATGTATTAAATCTCCAGTTTTTACTTGGTGGAATGGCCTTCTTATTTATTAGAGTTAGAGATACAGGAGCATGATGCTGATAGCTATAGTGTGTATCTCTGTGTCTGAAATGTCACTCAGCAGTGAGCTGCTGACTAAGAAATAATCCAGACGAGAGTAAGAGTGATGGACATGTGAGAAGAAAGTATATTCCCTACGGTTGGGGTGAAGAGAACGCCATGCATCGCAAAGTCCATAGTCGCTCATGTACTGTTTAAATATATTAATAGATTCCCAATTGCGCTGAGTTCCAACTGTACTGAGCCTGTCCATTTCTTTATGTAGCCCAAAGTTGAGGTCACCCCCAAGAACAAGTGCGCAATCTAGGTGTTCAGAGAGTGCAGTGAAAAAAGCGTGGAAAAATGAGGGATCATCAACATTTGGACCATATATACTGACAATACATAATTTTTTGTTAAGAATAGATAATTTAATGATTAGAAATCTACCCTCTGGATCTGTGACTGTGTTGAGTACTTTGAAATTAACATTTTTATGTATTAAGATTGCCACCCACCTTTGCCTAGAGTTATAGCAGGCTGAGAACACATTAGGAAACTCAGATGTTTTAAGTTAATCTGCAGCTGAGGTAGGTCTATGAGTCTTTTGTAATAAAGCAACGTCTGCCTGTAGGTTTCTAAGTTGGCTAAACATTTTTAACCTCTTCTCTCTGGAGCCAGCTCCATTCACATTCCATGTGACGAACCTTAGGGTGCTCATAGATGTGTGTATGTAGCTAATGTTGCACGCTGCGTGTGATGTTCAACTGAATGAGATATGAGCGAGTGTGCGTGTATGTCCTGTATGACTGTGTGCGCTGTGAGGTCGGAGTGGATGCGTTGACGCTGGGTGTATATGTTCGTGGTCGTGCCTTGCAGATTTGTAAATACATAGGATGTTGTGTGTGACTGAGTAGGAAAGCAGGTGATCGGTGCAGTGAAAGAAAGGAGAAATAAGAAGAACGTACAAAGGGGCAAGTGGGGAATGATGAAGGAAAAAAAAACTAGAAAGAAACGAAAACATCATTATTATCAGCACTTGAACGCTGTGGAGACTGACGGTAATGTATCGCACTAACTTAGCGAAATGACATGGATAAACTAGATTAGCGTAATAGAAGGAGAGGAGTAAAAAGAAATAATACTAATAATAATAATAATAGTATATCTTATCTGGACTGGTGTTAATATAACCAGGGAGTGGTGTTGAGGTCGCGGTAGAGCTGCCCGTCCACGTAGAGCCGGTCCATAGCGATGACAGCTCGGGAGCCCTTCTGGATGAAGCTGCGTCGGATCGGGAACAGAACTCTGCGTCGCTCCAGGATCTCTCTGGGGAACTGATCGTTTACACTAAAGTCTGTTCCTTTCAGCTCCCTGCCGCGGCTCTTCACCTGCTCCTTCTGCTTGAAATGTCCAAATTTAGCCACGATTGGACGCAGCCTCTGGGCTCCAGGCCTCTTGGCTCCCAGCCGATGGATTCTTTCGAAGCGGATGTTTCTCACGGAGTCCTCCGGTATTTTCAGGTGAGTCTTGATAAAGGTTTTAACCGTAGCTTCTGTGTCCTCTTCAGCAGATTCGGGGATACCTGAAAACACCAGATTATCTCTCATACTGCGGGCCTGGAGATCTATAATAGTCTCTTTAATTTTTTTATTTTCTTCATTCAGATGAGTCATATGCTCTTTTAGAGACTTGACCGAGTCCCGTAGTGAAGCGTTTTCTGCAGCCAGTGTTTCCACCTGCTGCTGGCTGAATTCCAATGATTCCCTCAGGGATTTGAATTCACAATGTAAGATCTCGACCAGAGACAACCTCGCGTCGAAGCTGGACAACCGTTGGTCGATTGAATCCAGAATGTTGGCAAAGTCTTTACCCGTCGGGGATGTTGATCCAGGGGAGTCTGCTGGACGAGTTCTTTTGGAGGACGGGGTCCCGTCTTTGGCTGGGGACAATGTATTTTGGTGTTTTTTCATGACTATAGCCTCGAAGTATCTGTCAATGTATTCCTGGAGAGTTTCCAAATTCTCCTCGCTGTCCTCGCTGTTCATTCAAATTTTTTCCGTCAAGTCTCCGGCGTCTGACGTCACCTAGAGCACACCCATCTCCCTATCATATCATGAATGTAATGGATTCTGTGTACTGTTGGACGAAGAGAAAGCCCATTTAAGAAGCACGTAGTGATTCACACACAGAGAGCACATAAAAGAACAAATACAAAACAAAGCATTTAACGTGCTACTTTAGTTAAGCGGCTTCAAGATGAAGTTGGTGATGTTCTACCTTAATGACAAAATAAACTACGTGATTAAAGTGGAAATTTCTACCCTTTTTCCTCATTGTATCCCTATTTTTTTCTTTTCTCTGTACCCTAATAAGCTTTCATATGACACTCAGATGGTGGGCTACGACTCGCTTTTTCACGGCGACTTTGATATATGACAAGTTCTTTTTTTATTTCGGGCGCTGTGCGACTTGAGCTTTCGAGTTTCTCCGACACTCTGTGTCACTCGATCAACTTCCTTTTGTTGTGTATATACCACTGTTTAAACCAACACATAGTACGTATTTCCTTGCCTCCACTTGGTATTCGCTGAAATTTTTCTGTTTCCCCCCGTGCTTTTGCCATTGCCTTTTCACAGAACGCTGAGCTTAAGGGCTATTTATATTGCTTTGCATATTCAAAGAGGCGTAATTCTGGGAGGAGTCTGGGGAGTGGCAGCAGGCACGTGCGTTACTTTTCACACTGACCAGGATTTATGGAGCGGAAGATCGTTGAAGTTGGTGAACGCACAGATTTATGGATCTGGATTTTTTTGTGTGTACGAACATTTCCACATTTGTCCATACACCATGTTTTAGTGTGAATTCTACACACGGCATTATGCATGAGGCCCCTGGTCAGTGTAGGGCGGTGTTGGTTTTCACGCAGGCTCTTTGTTCTGCACCTCAAACCATGCGAAGAAGTTGTTCAGCTCGTCTGGTAGTGAGGCATCACCATCGCTGTTTTGTGAGTTGGGCTTGTAGTTTGTAATTGTCTGAACCGCCTGCCACATACGACGTGTGACTCTGGTGCTGTTGAAGTGTTTCTTAGTCCTTCCCGAGGGCGGTCTTGTCTCCAGATCTGAAGGCTGTATTTATGATCTTGAGCAGTGCGCACTTCTCTCATCATCCAGGGCTTTTGGTTGGCTCTTGTGGTAACATCCTCTATGCTTTTGGAGATGTAGCCAGTCACAGAGTCTGTATACTCCTCCTGGTTGATGGAGTCTCCATCCATAGCAGCCTCCCTGAAAATGTCCCAGTCTGTCAATTTAAAACAGTCTTGGAGAGCTGAAACAACACCAATCTGCCATATTCTGATGTTCTTGTGGGCTAATTTAGTGCACTTCAGTAGGGACTTGTACGCAGGAACTATGAACACACTGATATGGTCTGAGTAGCCGAGTGTGGGTGGGGTAGGGCCTTGTAGGCATTAGGAGTGCTCCTGTAAACTGTCCAGACAGCTTCCCCCCTAGTAGCAAAGTTCACATGCTGGAAGAATTTTGGGAGAACAGACTTCAAGTTGGCATGATTGAAGTCTCCAGCACGAGTGAGAAATGCCTCAGGATGTGTTGTTTGCAGTTTGCTGATGGTCTTGTAGAGTTCCGCTAGCGCCTGGTTGGCATTAGCGCTAGACGGGAGAAACATGGCAACCATCAGCATGCAGCTGTACTCCCTGCTCAACTGAAGCAGCGTTCGTACACCACTCTCTGTTCAAATAAACACACAATCCCCCCGTGGGTCTTACCGAACAAAGAGGCATCTCTGTCTGCTCAGAAGATGGTCAGTCCGTCTAGCTGAATGGCTGAGTCTACAATGTTTTCCTGGAGCCATGTCTCAGTGAAAATAAAGATGCAACAGTCTCTCATTTACCACAGCTTAGTCTGCTGAAGCTTTATGTAATCCAGCTTGTTGTCTAGCGATCGGACGTTTGCGAGCAGAATTGTTTCGCAGGTCTGGTGGGGTTAGCTTTTATCCTTGTGCTAACACCGCCTCACTTCCCTCATTTCTGCTTCTGATCGCTGTGCTTGCGTTTCGGCCAGGCCAGCTTCTCAGGCAGCCGAAGTCAACAAAGGCTGTGGAGTTTCTCTTCTCAACTCGCTGGATATTTTGATGTAGTTTCTTCGGAAATCAAGCAGGATTTGCCGCTCGTAAATGTATGTCTGTGTACCACTATCACTTAACTCTACTTCTTTTCTTATACTAGTCGACAAAGACGAACAAAGATTAACACTAAACACCGCGGATCCAGGAGCTCTGTAAGCCACAGCCTGCACGGGTGCCGCCATAATTCCGATGAGTAAAGTCACAAGTCGATAAAGTAAACAAAGAGTAAGTGAGGTTGCTGTAATTTTTGAAAATTCAGATGGCAAACCTCCATTTGAAAGGGATATACTAATTTATTCAAGACCAAATGTTGCCAGAGAAGGCGCAAGCAAAACAAAAAGGATTAATATTCTTTATAATAATCTTGGTGCCCTGATTTATCTGTTGTTCTTTCCGCATGAAGAACAGGGATGGGCACCAAATTTATACCTCTTTGGAAGTAAGCAAAGAACAAGGAAGTGCAATATTACAGTTACCAGCTGTCAATCGGAGACAGTTTAATCCACTAATTAATGGAGGAAAGCTAACTCAACAATACTTTGTTGATGCATATGTCAATATGGAAGCGAATAGACTGTTCAGATGAATCAAAAAAGACTTCAAGTCGAAAAATACTATGGTCTTATGGACCACATAAATTCGCAAATATAAAATGATATATGGCCACCTGGCAGAATGGTTATTATAAAAAGAAATATGCAGCAACAATATCAAGATGTAATGTCCATTGTTACAAAGTATGGGAAACACAATTTGTTTGTTATGACTTGCAATTCAAAATTGAGAGAAATCTCAGAAAATCTGGAATCTAAGAGATCTCCAGCATGCACATACTTTATTAATCCTTTCAGAGGAATCGAAACTCAGGTCTGAGGTTGATATTGATGGAATTGTATCACCTGAAATTCCTGACAAGGAGAACTTTTCACACCTCTATGAAATTGTGACAAATACCATGATACATGGACCATGTGGAAATGCTAACCCGAAATCTCTGTGCATGGATAATGGGAAATGCTCAAAGCATTTTCCTAAAGAGCTAAATGATGCAATGATAGTAAACATTGATGGTCACCCCAAATGTAGGAGACAAGAGAGAACTCCTGAGAATATAAAAGACAGATTAGTTGATAATTCATGGGTCATCCCATACAATCCATATTTACTACTGAAGCACAATTGCCATATAAACATGGACGTATGTGCTTCAATACAAAGTGTAAAATGTTTATTTAAATATGTTTACAAAAGGACCTGTGTAATAAGAATGTAAGTTTAATGTCACTGTGCTCTGTTCAAGAAATTATTTTATAAATCCATTCACATGTACGGGCCAGGCCAAAGTTAGTACACAGGGGCTGTCAGCATTTAGAAACTGCTAGTCTAGTGTTTGTAGAAATTAGGGGACAGCTGCGACAATAGGCATTGTACTATTTCTGTATGTTAGAGATGAAATTGAACCCTTTCCTTTCCTTGTTTGGAACCTAAGTGGGGGCCTGTACGTGAAGGAACCAGTAGGAAAGGCTTGGACAGCAGCGGGTGAAATCATCATTCATCCTGAAAACCCTTCCAGTGCAGCAACAAAAAAATGGAAAACTGTATAGATCAACATCCCACCTTGGTATTGTCTTGCTATTATGGCTTCCCGTCTGTAATGCCGCGTAAATCATCAGTAAAGAAAGCTAAGTTATTTTCTCTTATGTGATTTTTACCGCCGTATCACTATGGGAGGGATATCGCCTTTTAATATCGTATCTCTATATTTTTCGGTTACTTAAAATGGCGCAATTATGAAAAAAAATTTATTTCAATTAGGGAGCTATATCGCCCCTAAAAGGAAACAACATGACTGTGCCAATTGGAATAAAAGAAAACAGTACCCTAAATTATGATGAACCAGCAAAATATCCTGACTCAAGATATATGAGTGCTCCAGAAGCTGCATGGTGACTATTTGCCTTTCCAATGCACAAGCAGTCACACACCATTAACAGATTAGCTGTTCATCTCCCAGATGAGCAGACCATTTATTTTGTTCCTGATGAGGAGGACTACGAGGAAAGGGTAAATAAATTTTCCACTTTAATGGCATGGTTCAAATTAAACCAGAAAGATGAAGAAGCTCAAAATTATTATTATAGAGAAATTCCTGAACATTACTTTTTCAATAATAAAGGTTTTTGGAGTAATCATCAAAAAGTAGGGCATAAAATTATTGGACGAATGTATTCTGTCAGCCTGAGAGAACACGAGCGATACTATTTAAGATTGATATTGTTTAATGTAAAAGGTGCTGCAAGTTTTGACTATCTTAGAACCGTGAAAGGGGTTTCGTGTGATACTTTTTGAGATGCAGCAAAACTAAGAGGATTGTTAATAGATGATTCTGTGTGGAAATCAACTTTAGAAGATGCTTTGGTGTTACAAATGCAAAAGCAATTACAACGTCTTTTTGCTTACATTTTGGTTTTTGGAAATCCTGCAAAACCATCTGACCTCTGAAACGAATTCAAATTACATATGATAGAGGATTACTGTTACTGGCTTCACAGTTCTGATGAACCATGCGACTACAACCTGTGTTAGGAATATTCCTTGAGAGACATACAAGAAATTTTAATAACGCATGGAGTTAGATGCATTAACTTTGGTTTGCCTACACCCCCAGCACACCTTCCTGAAATTTTGCTTGATCAATTTGATTGAGATAATGAAATACATGAGGCTCATGTAATGATGGACACGCTAAATTCAGAACAGCGACTGGCCTTTGATACCATTGTTGAAGCTACAAATGACACCTCTAATAAGCGAAAATGTTATTTTGTAGATGGTTCAGGAGAAAGTGGAAAGACATATCTACAGTGCATCCGGAAAGTATTCACAGCACATCACTTTTTCCACATTTTGTTATGTTATAGCCTTGTTCCAAAATGGATTAAATTCATTTTTTTCCTCGGAATTCTACACACAACACCCCATAATGACAATGTGAAAAAAGTTTACTTGAGGTTTTTGCAAATTTATTAAAAATAAAAAAATTGAGAAGCACATGTACATAAGTATTCACAGCCTTTGCCATGAAACTCAAAATTGAACTCGGGTGCATCCTGTTTCCCCTGATCATCCTTGGGATGTTTCTGCAGCAATTGGAGTCCACCTGTGGTAAATTAAGTTGATTGGACATGTTTTGGAAAGGCACACGCCTGTCTATATAAGGTCACACAGTTGACAGTTCATGTCAGAGCACAAACCAAGCATGAAGTCAAAGGAATTGTCTGTAGACCTCCGAGACAGGATTGTCTCGAGGCACAAATACGGGGAAGGTTACAGAAAAATTTCTGCTGATTTGAAGGTCCCAATGAGCACAGTGGCCTCCATCATCCTTAACTTGAAGAAGTTCAAAACTACCAGGACTCTTCCTAGAGCTGGCCGGCCATCTAAACTGAGTGATCAGGGGAGAAGGGCCTTAGTCAGGGAGGTGACCAAGAACCCGATTGTCACTCTGTCAGAGCTCCAGAGGTCCTCTGTGGAGAGAGGAGAACCTTCCAGAAGGACAACCATCTCTGCAGCAATCCACCAATCAGGCCTGTATGGTAGAGTGGCCAGACGGAAGCCACTCCTTAGTAAAAGGCACATGGCAGCCCGCCTGGAGTTTGCCAAAAGGCACCTGAAGGACTCTCAGACCATGAGAAACAAAATTCTCTGGTCTGATGTGACAAAGATTGAACTCTTTGGTGTGAATGCCAGGTGTCGCGTTTGGAGGAAACCAGGCACCACTCATCACCAGGCCAATACCATCCCTACAGTGAAGCATGGTGGTGGCAGCATCATGCTGTGGGGAGACTAGTCAGGATAAAAGGGAAAGATGACTGTAGCAATGTACAGAGACATCCTGGATGAAAACCTGCTCCAGAGCGCACTTGATCTCAGGCTGTGGTGACCGTTTATCTTTCAGCAGGACAACGACCCTAAGCACACAACCAAGATATCAAAGGAGTGGCTTCAGGACAACTCTGTGAATGTCCTTGAGTGGCCCAGCCAGAGCCCAGACTTGAATCCGATTGAACATCCCTGGAAAGATCTTAAAATGGCTGTGCACCAACGCTTCCCATCCAACCTGATAGAGCTTGAGAGGTGCTGCAAAGAGGAATGGGCGAAACTGGCCAAGGATAGGTGTGCCAAGCTTGTGGCATCATATTCAAAAAGACTTGAGGCTGTAATTGCTGCCAAAGGTGCATCAACAAAGTATTGAGCAAAGGCTCTGAATACTTATGTACAGTACATGTGACTTCTCAGTTGTTTTATTTTTAATAAATTAGCAAAAACCTCAAGTATACTTTTTTCACGTTGTCATTATGGGGTGTTGTGTATAGAATTCTGTGGAAAAAAATTTGTTTAATCGATTTTGGAATAAGGCTGTGACATAACAAAATGTGGAAAAAGTGATGCGCTGTGAATACTTTCCAGATGCACTGTATATACAAATTTGATACGATATTTTACAAGAAACAGAAAATCAGTCCTTTCTGCTGTTTCGAATCTTTTAATTGGAGGAAGGACGTCTCACTGATTGTATGTACTTAGGATTCCTTTAAATGAAACTTCAGTGTCCATAATTCGTATGAATTCAGAGGCAGCAAAACATCAAAGATGCGACCCTCTTGATTATTAAGAGTGCACCATGGCATCTAATCATGCCTTAAATACAATTAATAGATTTGTAAGAGAACTCATGCAGACAAACTATCCTTTTGGTGGAAAAGTAATGCTGCTTGGATGAGACTTTAGACAATTCTTAACAATAATTCCTCATGCAACGAAACCGGCAATTGTGCAGAGTAGTGTAAAGTTTGCAGATTCTTGGAGACATTTCACAACACTCTCATTAACAAATAACATGAGACCAGAAGATCTGTTGTGTAGTGAATGGTTACTTAAGAATGGCGATGGAACACTTAAAAATGACTATGTTCTTGAAAATTTGATTGAAGTGCCAGAATCCATGATATGACATGGTTCCATTGTTAATGAAGTATTTGAAGAGGGAATCTCTAAGGACATGGCACAGTCTTTTGCCAAGCGAGCCATTCTGTGTCCAAAAAATGATATAGTTGTCAATTACTTGATTGTTAAGTTGTTCATCATTGATGGTAAGCATGCTACTTGTCTAAGTGAGGAGTCCATTGTAACTGATGATGACCAGGAAAGAAAAACAACTTCCCTATAGAGTTTTTGAACACCATTACACCATCTGGAATGCCAAATCATAGTCTTAGGTTGAAACCAGGATGTATTACGCTCCTTCAAAACCTACATATAAAGCGTGGACTGTGTAACGGGACTCGCTTGGTTGTTTATATTTGAAACAAAATTTAATTCAAGCGGAATTTCTTACTGGATCAGCTGAAGGTGATACGGTGTTGATCCCTCAAATTGATTTATGTCCATCTGAAACTGGGTTGCCTTTCAGACTGAAATAATACTTTGACACACAGTAATTAATAATAAACACAGTACAAATATTTAAAAAGCTGCAAATGTATCAAATGTTCATAATTTATTTATCAGGAAGACACAAGACTAACACACTTAACAGTTTTATAAGTAAAAAATACACTTTGTTGTTAATATAACATATTTATTGTTAACTAAGCAGCAATTTCAAATTCACCTTTAACTTTTCTGTTTTCAAATTAAAAATGTAAGCTGCTGCACCTTAAACAAGCTTGCTGTCCAAACTGAAAAAATGGTGTCCATTTTAATTAAAGAACAAAATAAAAAACTCTGAATTCCAGTAACTTTTATTGCTGTTTGTCAAATTGCACAGGACAACTTCTCCAGTTTCTTTTTTTCAGTTTATTACACCACTTTTTTAATGTAATGGCTAAGCTCTCTGCTGAAACAAGCCTTCACTGCTGCTCTTTGTTTACATTGCAGGAAGTTTGTGCAAAAAGACGTGCTGGCTCAGCTACTATAATATCTTGCGCAAAGGAGCACTGCAACTAAATTGCCTTAAAGCTTAGGAAAGCAGTGGCTAAAAAGATCAGCCTTTGTGATGCCAATTTACAGATCACTGAGTGAGTCTTTTTAGTGAAGACCATCCGATTTAAATTGGTGGCAGATTGATTGGAGCATCCCTACCTGTAGCATTCCTAGTCTGGAGTGAGTGTATTGCATTCTACAATTCTAAAAGTGCCAAAGGTTTTTCAAGTTCCTTTGATCTAAGAATATTGAACTTTGGTATTTGTATTTTATTGAAATTACTTGTTTTTGTTTTTTCCGGGGGAGATAAATTCTATAAAGTTCTCATCTGCTAATGACTGGATATTAAGGCACTAGATGAGTATGAGATGAGATTACGTGATGAGTATTTACATAGATCATAATGTTGTAAGCTCCAATATAAGAGCTAAGGTTTAAGGTGACAATAACAGTGTACTTACATAATTTGATAATGTGCAGAAAATATTTATCAATGAAGACATAATCATTTCTTGAATAACTATGATGTACTGGAAAGAAGAAGGAAAATTCTCTTGAATTTGGATATACAGTAAAGATCTATGGTCTATAATGAATTGTTTATTGTCTTTGTAGGATTAGACATTTATAGTGGCTGTAGTCAGGGATCTCTCCAAGTCTGGATTTAAAAGACATTTAAAATCTGTACCCATTATAATTTTATGAGTACCCATGTTGAAAATAGTGAAAACATTTTGCATAAATTACATACACACATACATATACTTGTGTGTATGTTTGTATGTGTCTATATGTGTGTGTATAGCTTTGGTCACTGAGTGCAAGGGAAAAATAATAAAATATAGTCTATAAGTTATTAAACAGTAAAACATTAACGTTTTAAGAAGTACAGGTACATTGAATACTACTGGAGTGGTTGCGGGTAAACTACATTTTAAAGACTGTGTAACACAACAGGTAAGTAGAACTAACAGCAGCTAAAATGTATATGGATCATCTCTCGGTAGTAGATCCCTTTTGAAAGGCGTTACATGACGACTGTGGTATAGAAATTACATTTTCTATGTGAACGTTCAAATTTGTGCCTCTGGTAATGTGCCTTACCGGCAATTAAAGAAAATTATTTTTGTGTCCTCTGCAGTGTTAAGAGAGAAAGGCTTTGGTTTGGGATAAAAGGAAAAAGGTGTAAAGAAAGGAAAGTTGCCTTTTCTTTTATATAGTATAGAGAGATGTGTTCGCTGACGTTATGATCGCCTTTTGGGGACAGTCGCGGTGGGTCTTGTGTAGACTGGTGAGGCGTCCCGCCATTAATTGGCTGTGATGGCACTGTCAGTCCTCCACTCGTGTGCGTGTCTTCATAATCCGAGCTGAGGACCTCATAATCGTATACGTGCAAAAGAAAGTGTGAATCGCCTTAATATTATTTTGCTGTGGTGTAGAAAAGGGGTCCCGTGTTTGCACTTGTCTGGGCTATAGCGCAGGGGGAGGATGAAAAAATTAAAAGTGCTCACTTTGACTTAAGGCAGAAGCGCAGTCAGCGTCTCAAAGGCCGGCAAAGCTATGCATGTGCGCTGGCTGCTCGACTTTTGCTGGGCAGGAGACCCCAGTTTTTGTATACACGTTCATGATATCAAAAGTCTCAGCGCTCTTTGGAGGTCATTCATATATTATATATATAGCAAAATACCCGCGCCTCGCGCGGAGAAGTAGTGTGTTAAAGAAGTAATGAAAAAGAAAAGGAAACATTTTAATAATAACGTAACATGATTGACATTGTCATGAGTGTTGCTGTCATATATATGCCTGCCTAAATAAGTCACCCTCACTTTGCTCTTACTTTTTTACCGTTCATTTAATCATGGCTAGTGGCAGAAAAATTATAAAATGGAAGGAGGATGGCTTTACCAAAACAATTATTGATGGCGAATCGATTATTCATAAAGCTTGAATTGGTGATCTGTTTTTCTGTGTTAACCTCATATTTTTTCATACTTCTCAAACTAAGGTGGTGCGAGGGTAAAATGAATCGGGATGCGCTGATCAATGTAATCGGTGTACCAGGAAATCATGCATTGACAAAAGCTCCCCTTTGCTTGTAATGCAAAGTGTGATTAAATGCATTATTTTTAAGCGTTATGGAGCACATGCATGAAGCTTCTCAGCTGTGCTTGTGCTAAGAAAAGGAAAGATTTTAAAAATAACGTAACACGATTGTCAATGTAACCTTTTGTAAGTAGTGCCTGGAGGATTCAGTGTGGAGAAACTCTAGAGACAGCGTGTGTATTAACTTGTGGATTTTTCTGTGAGTATTTGGTGGCAGTGTGACGAAGTTGCTTCTGAAGACGGCGTTAGCCACGGAGCTCAGCTCAGAGCGAAATGAGGTAAATGGGAGGGGAGATGATGACGTGACTCCCCCACCCGCCTTAACTGTCAATCCCCCACAAACACAGTCTTTCGAAATTTGCATAAGCACACCCCTTCACCTACAATTTTAACTTAGTTACAAAGTGATCAAAACTCTCGTTTATATCCTGCGTCCTCTCATTAAACTTGTATACAGCATTACCTGTGGGCATGTGAAACGCCAGCGGTAGCCTGTCTATGAACTTAATTTTAAGTTTAGGTTTACACCTTGCTTTCTTTCCGAGGTAGCAGCACTCATGAATATGGTAGTATATGTCACTCGCTCGCTTCTTATTGTTTCGCTGCCTTCTCAATTATATAATGCATGTTTTCTTAAGCGCTTTTTGGAGGTCTTCCTGGTTTTCTACATACTGCGTTGACAGTCAGTTCACGTGATTACGTGGGAGGCGTGATGATGTCACACGAAACTCCACCCCCCACGTCTTTCCAGCTCAACTCCATTACAGTTAATGGAGAAAAATACCTTCCAGTTATGACCATTAGGCGTAGAATTTCAAAATGAAACCTGCCCAACTTTTGTAAGTAAGCTGTAAGGAATGAGCCTCCCAAATTTCAGCCTTCTACCTACACGGGAAGTTGGAGAATTAGTGAGTGAGTGAGTGAGTGAGAGAGGGAGGGAGGGCTTTGCCTTTTATTAGTATAGATTTGAATAAATTCAACACTTCCATGACGTAGCATCCTTCAGAATCAGATAGTATGCCTGTTGCTACAACTCTGGTTTTCGTATTATATCTAGAACCAGTAATGGTGCACTGCACGTTAACATGTAGTGAATACACTTGACTTGAGCATTCATAGTCCTCATACTGTTTCTCAGTACGTTTAGCATTCGTTTGCTGCTTCCTGAGCAGCTCTTTTTTTCTCCACCCTAGCAGCCCACTCCTTATGTTCTTTCATTGGCATCTTTTTACATTAAAACTGATTAAGTCAGTGTTTGTCTTGCAATTACTTAGTACGTTTTCCTTAATTTTTACTTAAGCTGGCACTTAAGTCTTCAATCTGCCTCAAGAATGATTTAAGATATAAAGAGGTAGGAAAAATGATGTAAGTGAAGGTGATAGGGAATGAGAACGGCGCCCGTACGCATGCGCCACACGCCCACCCTGCTGGCTACTGCCGAGAGTTAATTCTACATTAAAATAAAAATAAAAAGAGGAATAACCTTGGAGGTCAATCATCACCCGAGAAGCAGATGATAGACATCATGTAGTATATGTGTAAAAAATTTCAGTTCAATAGTTCAAACGGTTTCCGAGCTACAGGTGATTTTATAATCCTAGACCAAGAAACAGACAGCCATGGTAGCGTATTATGTAGGAAGATAAAAGATCTGGCTGATCCAGGCTCTTTTCAGTTGAAACTTATCAATTCTTATTCGTACTTGTTAGATGAGTCTACTGCAAGTATACAATTTTGGCCTTTAAGCCTGTGAGATGCATTTTTCTGTTTAGGTTGTGGTTAAGGCTTTTGATTTTCCACTTTACAAAGTTTATTGATTGGACAGTGATATACCTTTAGGACATATTTTTAAGTAAAAGCAGTGAGTTATTTCAGATTTTAGCCTTGGCACTAAATTCATTTTTATTGCTTGGTGTTACAAATGGTAAGCTAGCCAGTAAGTTGGCACAATCGTGAGGATATAATTGGAGAAATAATGTGCCGTCCTTCTCTTCTTTTACCAACCCTCCCCCAACTTGCCTCCCCATATGAGGTTAAGTCCAAATATCAGATAGTCCCATTTCTCTAACATGGCAAGAGCATAGACATCCTCATTAAACAATACATTTCTCCTGGCAGCAGTGAAGTAAACATTAAAATGAGATATCAGCAGTTAAAAACCCTTAAATCTTTATAATATTACAGTCATTTACCTCCCTTTTATTAAATTTTTCTCAAAAAACATGTAAAAAGCATTACATTTTTTGGCTTGAAAAATGACATTTTATTAAATCTCATCTACTGTAAAACGTGCAAAACACTAAAAGTCAGAATTGTTAAAAGTATAATAATTATACAATAATAATTAATAATAATATGAAATGAATAGTGATAGTAATGATGATGGTAATATATATACTGTCAAAGTATATGTGTTGTGTGGAATGTTTTAGAATGAGTAAACTGCTTAGGCGTATGGTCATTTACCAGATACTGTTCAGCATAACAGTTTTTCTAAACAGCAATTCTTTCCATCACGTCATCTTCAAGAATTAACTTCAGGAAAGTAAATAGATCTTGGCTGTCAACGTTCACTTTATACATGGCTGCCCCACAAAATCAAAACAAGTTGGTACTGGTTTATTTGAAGCAGGGTCAACAGAAACCCAAACACAAGCAATGCTTTTGGATTCATCAGAATCACTTTCTGTTTCACTGTCCATTTCAGTTTCACTGCCTGAAGACAGATTCACTTCATCATGACTGCTGATGAGAGGCTCCTAAACATCACTACTCATATTACTTTCAAGAGTGTGCAAAAACTGGGTCGCTGAAAAACATTACTTATGACACACCATTATGAGGTGTCTACACTGTTGCCCGGGTAGCACTCAGACACTCCTATACTGTTGCCTGAATAATGCTCAGAGCTAACACTTTTAATATTTTTGCAGCCAGTAATCCTCAGGTCTAACACTTACACAAGATGTGTCTATACCGTTGCCCAAGTGACACTCTGGACTAATGCTTTTGGAACTGTTTTTGCAGCTCGAGTGACAGCCTAGTCTAACGCTAGGGAAGTTAATGTTTTATACTAAATACTCTACATTAAAAGGTCATAGTAGATGAAAATAATGAGATAATGAGAGGACTGTCTGAGTTCCAATACTGATTGCTATTTACTTATCTGTAATAATTGTGTTTTTAAAGTGCATTTCTGATTAATTAACTTCTTTATATGTATAATTTAAAAGTTAGTTTGCTTGGAAAAGTTAATTATTTTAACTTCTTCAACTAGTACTGTACTGTACTATACTATCGTTTTTTTTATAATGGCAAAGATTAAGGCTACATTTTTTTACCTATCCATAAACAGAGACACACGGTTTTGACCATGTTAATATACAGTGCATCCGGAAAGTATTCACAGAGCATCACTTTTTCCACATTTTGTTATGTTACAGCCTTATTCCAAAATGGATTAAATTCATCCATTTTTCCTCAGAATCCTACACACAACACCCCAGAATGTCAACGTGAAAAAAAGGTTATTTGAGGTTTTTGTAACTTTATTAAAAATAAAAAATCTGAGAAATCACATGTACATAAGTTTTCACAGCCTTTGTTCAATACTTTGTCGATGCACCTTTGGCAGCAATTACAGCCTCAAGTCTTTTTGAATATGATGCCACAATCTTGGCACACCTATCCTTGGCCAGTTTCGCCCACTTTGCAGCACTTCTCAAGCTCCATCAGGTTGAATGGGAAGCATCGGCGCACAACCATTTTAAGATCTCTCCAGAGATTTTCAATTGGATTCAAGTCTGGGCTCTGGCTGGGCCACTCAAGGACATTCACAGAGTTGTCCTGAAGCCATTCCTTTGATATCTTGGCTGTGTGATTAGGGTCGTTGTCCTGCTGAAAGATGAACCGTCGCCCCAGTCTGAGGTCAAGAGCGCTCTGGAGCAGGTTTTCATCCAGGATGTCTCTGTACATTGCTACAGTCATCTTTCCCTTTTTTCCTGACTAGTCTCCCAGTTACTGTCGCTGAAAAACATCCCCACAGCATGATGCTGCCACCACCATGCTTCACTGTAGGGATGGTATTGGCCTGGTGATGAGCGGTGCCTGGTTTCCTCCAAACGTGATGCCCGGCATTCACAGCAAAGAGTTCAATCTTTGTCACATTAGACCAGAGAATTTTGTTTCTTATGGTCTGAGAGTCCTTCAGGTTCCTTTTGGCAAACTCCAGGCGGGCTACCATGTACCTTTTACTAAGGAAAGGCTTCCGTCTGGCCACTCTACCATACAGGCATGATTGGTGGATTGCTGCAGAGATGGTTGTCCTTCTGGAAGGTTCTCCTCGCTCCACAGAGGACCTCTGGAGCTCTGACAGAGTGACCATCGGGTTCTTGGTCACCTCCCTGACTAAGGCCCTTCTCCCCCGATCGCTCAGTTTAGATGGCCGGCCAGCTCTAGGAAGAGTCTTGGTGGTTTCGAACTTCTTCCACTTATGGATGTCATCCATTGGATGATGCAGGCCATTGTGCTCACTGGGACCTTCAAAGCAGCAGAAATTTTTCTGTGACCTTCCCCAGATTTGTGCCTCGAGACAATCCTGTCTCGGAGGTCTACAGACAATTCCTTTGACTTCATGCTTTGGTTTGTGCTCTGACATGAACTGTCAACTGTGGGACCTTATATAGACAGGTGTGTGCCTTTCCAAATCATGTCCAATCAACTGAATTTACCACAGGTGGACTCCAATTAAGCTGCAGAAACATCCCAGGGATGATCAGGGGAAACAGGATACACCTGAGCTCAAATTTGAGCTTCATGGCAAAGGCTGTGAATACTTATGTACATGTGCTTTCTCAGTTTTTATCTTTAATAAATTTGCAAAAACCTCAAGTAAACTTTTTTCATGTTGTCATTATGGGGTGTTGTGTGTAGAATTCTGAGGAAAAAAATGAATTTAATCCATTTTGGAATAAGGCTGTAACAAAACAAAATGTGGAAAAAGTAATGCTCTGTGAATACTTTCCGGATGTTCTGTATGTCCTATTTATTCATCATGCATCTGCCTGTCATTTAATTTCAGTAGGTCCATGTTGGATGTGTGGAATTATACAGTAGGTTACTGTTTTTATACATTACAGTGAAATGAATGGGAGCCATAAAATATAATTTATTAATGTGCTGCTGCAGATTCCCTATACTATGTGAAAGCTGAAATACTGCTGAGATCTACAGACTTATGAGTGTGCCCTAAGTATTATAGTGCCTACCTGTCAGCCCTTTTTTCTCATCTCTTTCTAAAGTTAGTGACGGACTGGATTTGAGGCCAAAGTACAATGGAATTTTACATTGTATGAGAACTATTTGGAGGCAGGAGGGACTTCGAGGTCTGTATCAAGGCGTCACACCCAATGTCTGGGGTGCAGGTGCCTCTTGGGGCCTATACTTTTTCTTGTAAGTCTGAAATATTTTTTCATGTATTATTTTTATGCATTCCCAGAATTTACCTGTTTATATTTTGCTGTTTTGACATATATAATGAGCGTGTCTAATATTAAAAATTTAATACCATACAGTATAAAGCTGTTACTTCACATGTTGTAAGCTTTAGCTTTCAAAGAAACTTTTTAATCCATACTTTTATATATTGCAGTTATAATGCAATCAAGGCATATAAACAAGAAGCAAATCAAGGGGATCTACGTGCTTCCCAGCATTTAATTTCGGCAGCTCAAGCAGGTGAGAAAGAAGTTGTAACACTTAATGCTACATCTGTGGTAAAATGTGCTTATTTTAGTATGTGTCTTGTGTTACCATATGATGAGCAGTTAACTGAACATGATTATTATGTTTATATATAGTAAGAAATGTTTTACTCGGACATGACCTTTGACTACTATTTAGCTGCTTTTGAAAGATACACCTTTTTAATTCTAACAAAAATAGTTGTTAGTGAGTTGTGTCATTTAAGCTAAAGAGATCTATCTTTGTTTAATTCGTTGGTTGGCAGTTGTTGGGGTAAATCTGAATATGATAGTTCACTAGGCCTAGAGTCACAATACAAGACCAAGTTCAGCAAAATAAAAATAAATGTACACATACACATATACAGTATATTAATATATACATACATACATACTAGGGGGCTTCGTCCCCTGCTCACTGAGCTCGCCAGTCCCCATGTTTGGTTTTCCAGATACATAATTTTAAGATTTTTTTTTTTTCTATGAATTGTTGCTATTTCATTAGTTTTACTTTTATTTCAGAACTTCTGTAAAAACAATATTTGGAATCTTTTGTGTCTCAATATGCTGAATCTTTTAAATGAGGTCTGTGAGACTTGTGTTTAATGACTTTGTACTATAATTCAGGATAGATTTCTCTGTTTGGAATTTTAGCACAGACAAAGCGATCCACATCATTAGCAGTTAATGATTTTTTTTTTTTTTGCAAAGTAACCAATAAATGCATGTGAGGTATACCATATTTTTGAAATTCTCTGACTTAAACTTCAAAGCCTTACAATATTTACATACTTCTGACATATCACCTGTGTCCATATATTCAATCTCTATTCTCCTTTTTGTTATTTCTCTGAGTAATAATTTCTCTTTGTTTGCACTAATACAATGTTTATTTTTTTGACACTATCATTTTTTTCTGCTTTCATATTCAGTATCTTGTTCTGCATGTGTTTGGCCCCCTTGTTTTATAGCCTCTTTATGACGTTTTACTTTGGTTTCTACTCTGTCTTTTATTTCTTACCTCGATTTTTCCTGCTTTTTTTTCAGCTACCCCTGGTCCATGGTGATTATTTTCCCTTTTTCGAGTAATATCCATTTGTTTGCGATAACTGCGATCTTTACCTTCTTTTTTTTATACTGTCTGATTTTCCAAGTTTCATATTCTTTAACTTTCTCTGCATGTGTATTGTTTGCAAGGGGTTTTTTTTTTTTTTGAGCCTTTCGAATTCCACTGCTTTCATAATCTGTAACCTGCTCTTCATGTGTATAGCGCCAACCCTTTGTTTGGTTAATCGGATATACAATTTTAGAAGCTTTTATTTCTTCTTTGGAATCGTTGCTGTTGTGAGGGACCACAGATTCTCATAGTGTATGGTCTATTATTGTGTAAATGCTTGTTTTGTGCATTGAATTATCCGAAGGTGAAAAGACTTTGTTTTACACTCTTTGCCTTTTATTTCTGACCTCGATTTGTCCTGCTATTTTTTCAATTTCACCAGGTTCTAATGATTAATTTCCTTTTCTTTGTGTTAATGCAATCTTTACTATCTTTTTTTTTGATACTGTAGCGACTGACGTAATAAAGTGTCACAAAAGTTCCACTTTAACAATCGCCGACTTCGTAACCCCAAACACAACTTTCTAGCACCCTCTCCAACCCCTCCTCCCACGGGTCTTGCCTCCCCCTTACCGCATCAATCAGTACCCAGCTATCAGTCTTCCGTGCTATACTCTGCCCTCCCTCAATCGGACTTAACAGTCACTTAAAACAAAAAAGGCTTCAGCTTGGCTGGGACGTTACAATACTTTCAAATTTTACTGCTTTCATATTTATCTATACTAATAAAAGGCAAAGCCCTCACTCACTCACTCACTCACTCACTCACTCACTCACTCACTCACTCACTGACTCATCACTAATTCTCCAACTTCCCGTATTGCTAGAAGGCTGAAATTTGGCAGGCTCATTCCTTACAGCATCCTTACAAAAGTTGGGCAGGTTTCATTTTGAAATTCTACGCGTAATGGTCAGAACTGGAACCTATTTTTCTGCATAAACTGTAATGGAGTTGAGTTGGAAAGCTGTGGGGGCGGAGTTTCGTGTGACATCATCACGCCGCCCAAGTAATCACGTGAACTGACTGTCAACGCACTACGTAGAAAACCAGGAAGAGCTCAAAAACGTGCTGAAGAAAACATGCATTATATAATTGAGAAGGCAGCGAAACAATAAGAAGCGAGCGAGTGACATATACTACCATATTCATGAGTGCTGCTACTTCGTAAAGAAAGCAAGGTGTAAACCTAAACTTTAAATTAAGTTAATAGACAGGCTGCCGCTGGTGTTTCTCATGCTCACGGGTAATGCGGGATACAAGTTTAATGAGAGGATGCAGGATATAAACGAGAGTTTTGATCACTTTGTAACTAAGTTAAAATTGCAGGTGACTGGGTGTGCTTATGCAAATTCCGAGAGACTGTGTTTGTGGGGGATTGACAGTTAAGGCGGGTGGGGGAGTCACGTCATCATATCCCTTCCCATTTACCTCATTTCACTCTGAGCTGAGCTCCGCGGCACGCCGTCTTCCGAAGCAACTTCATCACACTGCCACCAAATACTCACAGAAAAATCCACAAGTTAATACACACGCTGTCTCTAGTGTTTCTCCACACTCACAAAACGATGCCATTGATTTCAGACAAGATTGCTTTTCTCCTGGACAACTATACTTGCATTCTCAAAAGTGAGCTCGCACAGCTTTGTCATATTACAACTGGAGTGCAGCCAGAAACCTTTAAGTGCCGGGTCTTGGATAACATTAAATTAAGCCGTAGACATCGCAACATCACACAAGATAGCAGCTCACGAGAACTTACTGAATGCAGTACGAGTGATCACTTCCATACATCAAACCTGTTCAAAAAACGCATTACACAATTGACAAGGTGATGGCTTTATATGGCGTTTGTTTATAAAGCAGCGAAGAGGCTGTGTGAAGGCAGCTACACAAAAAAGCAGAGCCACACTCTGAATGTATTGCTGGCATCACCGTTATACCCTCTGATCTCCCATTTCAATAGAAATGCCTCAAATTTCCAGTAAGGCTGTGCTTCGCAATGACAATTAATAAGTCTCTGGGACACACCCTACAAAAGGTTACCATTGATTTGAGGCAACATTGCTTTCCTCCTGGACAAAACTATACGATGCATTCTCAAAGGTTATATATATATATACACGATCTACATACTGTCAAATAAACGACCCACACACCATAGCGCAACATGAGAGGCTCCGCCTTTAGCGCTGACGTCTGAGGTTCAATTCGCGAGAGTGGGTGCAGTGAGTGTGTACTGCCTGATGAGCCCAGAATTAGGGCGAAGCACGTGCCGCGTACTGTTTGCATTATTTGATAGTAAAACTATTTCAATATATTCAATATATATAGGCCTATATCAGCGCTTAACGATTCATTTTACCCTCGCAGTATGAAAAAATATGAGGTTAACGCAGAAAACCAGATCACCAATTTAAGCTTTAGGAATCATATATACTTTATTCAACATCAATAATTGTTTTGTAAAGCCATACTCGGTGTAATCCTCCTTCCATGTTATAATATTTCCGCGACTAGCCAAGATTAAATGAACGGTAAAAAAATTAACTGGGAAGCGAGGGTGACTCAGGCAGGCAGGCGACAGCTCAATAACTCGAATTTGGATATAAGTAGATTCTATTTAGTCGCCAGAAATATCTTTGGTAGGAATGGAAGTTGGATTTAGTCTTTCAATTTCTATGGTGAAGAAAAATGTATGCAATGATGATTAAATTTAACTTTCATTCCTACTAAACATATTTCTGTCGACCAAATAAAAATTACTTATATTTCAAATTTAAATAGAACTTGAACAAATACGATAGTTCATAATACCCACGCAGCACTAAGTGCACGTAAGATTAGGAGTCATCCGTTTTAACATGCAGCATATTGCACTGATACCAAATAGCCTGCCCATTTAATTATTTAGGAATGGATAGATAAATTAAGATTTTGTACAAATAATGTTTTAAATTTTTCTTCCTCAATGGATTCTGGCACCCCCAGCAACAGCTCCTCGCACCCCAAAGGAGATATGTATATATATATATATATATATATATATATATATAGATAGATAGATAGATAGATATAGGTGTATGTAAATGTGTGTCTGTATATATGTAGATATGTATGTAGATATGTATGTGTGTGTATATATATATATATATATATATATATATATATATATATATATATATATATATATGCCATAACAATCATGACAATGACAAAACAATTACATTTGTCAATCATGTTACGTTATTATTAAAATGTTTCCTTTTCTTTTTCATTACTTCTTTAACACACTACTTCTCTGCTGCAAAGCGCGGGGATTTTGCTATATATGTATATGTATATATGTGTATATGTATATATATATATGTATATGTATATGTATGCATATATATGTGTATGTATATATATGTGTGTGTCTGTGTCTATATATATGACAGCAACACTCATATCAGTGACAAAACAATTACATTAACAATCATCTTACGTTATTTTTAAAATGTTTCCTTTTCTTTTTCATAACTTCTTTAACACACTACTTCTCCGCTGCGAAGCGCGGGTATTCTGCTAGTATTATATAAAAGGCAAAGCCCTCACTGACTGACTGACTCACTCACTGACTCATCACTAATTCTCCAAGTTCCCTTGTGGGTAGAAGGCTGAAATTTGGTAGGCTCATTCCTTTCAGCTTACTTACAAAAGTTGGGCAGGTTTCATTTCGAAATTCTACATATAATGGTCATAACTGGAAGGTATTTTTCTCCATTTACTGTAATGGAGTTGAGCTCGAAAGCCGTGGGGGGCGGAGTTTCGTGTGACATCATCACGCCTCCGACATAATCACGTGAACTGATTGTCAACGCAGTGCGTAGAAAACCGGGAAGACCTCCAAAAAGCGCTGAAGAAAACATGCATTATATAATTGAGAAGGCAGCAAAAAAATAAGAAGCGAGCAAGTGACATATACTACCATATTCATGAGTGCTGCTACTTCGGAAAGAAAGCAAGGTGTAAACCTAAACTTTAAAGTAAGTTTATAGACAGGCTGCCGCTGGCGTTTCTCATGCCCACGGGGAATGCGGGATACAAGTTTAATGAGAGGACGCAGGATATAAACGAAAGTTTTGATTACTTTGTAACTAAGTTAAAATTGCAGGTGAAGGGGTGTGCTTATGCAAATTCCGAGAGGCTGTGTTTGTGGGGGATTGACAGTTAAGGCGGGTGGGGGAGTCATGTCATCATCTCCCCTCCCATTTACCTAATTTCGCTCGGAGCTGAGCTCCGTGGCTAACGCCGTCTTTCGAAGCAACTTCATCACACTGCCACCAAATACTCACAGAAAAATCCACAAGTTAATACACACACTGTCTCTAGAGTTTCTCCACACTGAATCCTCCAGGCACTACTGACAAAAGGTTACATTGACAATCGTGTTACGTTATTTTTAAAATCTTTCCTTTTCTTAGCACAAGCACAGCTGAGAAGCTTTGATGCATGTGCTCCATAACGCGTTAATAAATAATGCATTTAATCACACTTTGCATTACAAGCAAAGGGGAACTTTTGTCAATGCATGATTTCCTGGTACACCGATTACTTTGATCAGCGCAACCCTATTCATTTTACCCTCGCACCACCTTGGTTTGAGAAGAAGTATGAAAAAATATAAGGTTAACACAGAAAAACAGATCACCAATTCAAGCTTTATGAATAATCGATTCGCCATCAATAATTGTTTTGGTAAAGCCATACTCAGTGTAATCCTCCTTCCATTTTATAATTTTTCCGCCACTAGCCATGATTAAATGAACGGTAAAAAGTAAGAGCGAGGGTGACTTATTTAGGCAGGCATATATATGACAACAACACTCATGACAATGTCAGTCATGTTACGTTATTATTAAAATGTTTCCTTTTCTTTTTCATTACTTCTTTAACACACTACTTCTCTGCTGCGTGGCGCGGGTATTTTGCTATATATATATATATGAATGACCTCCAAAGAGCGCTTAGACGTTTGATATCGTGAACGTGTCTGCAAAAACTGGGGTCTCCTGCCCAGCGAAAGTCGAGCAGCAGCGGCTTGTAGCAAGCATAGCTGTGCCGGCCTTTGAGACGCTGACTGCGCTTCTGCCTTTAGTCAAAGTGAGCACTTTTAATTTTTTTCATCCTCCCCCTGAGCTATAGCCCAGACAAGTGCAAACACGGGACCCCTTTTCTACACCGCTGCAAACTAATACTAAGGCGATTCGCACTTTCTTTTCAACGCATACGATTATGAGGTCGTCAGCTCGGATTATGAAGACACGCACACGAGTGGAGGACTGACAATGCAATCACAGCCGATTAATGCCAGGGACGTCTCACCAGTCTCGTGACAGATGGTGTTGTGGGGGATCTCCTCCCAGATCTGGACCAGGGCATCACTGAGCTCCTGGACAGTCTGGGGTGCAACCTGGTGGCATTGGATGGACCAAAACATAATGTCACAGAGGTGTTCTATTGGATGTAGGTCAGGAAAGTGTGGTGGCCAGTCAATGGTATCAATTCCTTCATCCTCCAGGAACTGCCTGCATACTCTCACCACATGAGGCCAGGAATTGTCGTGCACCAGGAGCCACTGTACCAGTATAGGGTCTGACAATGGGTCCAAGGATTTCATCCTGATATCTAATGGCAGCCAAGGTGCCTTTGTCAAGCCTGTAGCGGTCTGTGTGACCCTCCATGGATATGCCTCCCCAGACAATCATTAACCCACCACCAAACTGCTCATGCTGAATGATGTTACAGGCAGCATAATGTTCTCCATGGTTTCTCCAGACCCTTTTACTTCTGTCACGTGCTCAGGGTGAACCTGCTCTCATCTGTAAAAAGCACAGGGCACCAGTGGTGCATCTGCCAATTCTGGTATTCTATGGCTTAATGCCAATCGAGCTGCATGCTGCTGGGCAGTGAGCTCAGGGCCCATTAGAGGACATGGGGCCCTTGGGTCACCCTCATGAAGTCTTTCTGGTTGTTTGGTCAGAGACATTCACACCAGTGGCCTGCTGTAGGTCATTTTGTAGGGCTCTGGCAGTGCTCATCCTGTTCCCCTTTGCCCAAAGGAGCAGATACTGGTCCTGCTGATGGGTTATGGACCTTCTATGGCCCTCTCCAGCTCTCCTAGAGTAACTGCTTGTCTCCTAGAATCTCCTCCATGCCCTTGAGACTGTGCAGGGAGACACAGCAAACCTTCTGGCAATGACACGTGCCATCCTGGAGAAGTTGGACTACCTGTGCAACCTCTGTAGGGTCCAGGTATCGCCTTGTGCTACCAGTAGTGACACTGACTGTAGCCAAATGCAAAACTAGTGAAGAAACAGTCAGAAAAGATGAGGAGGGAGAAATGTCAGTGGCCTCCACCTGTTAAACCATTCCTGTTTTGGGGGTCATCTCATTGTTGCCCCTCTAGTGCATCTGTTGTTAATTTCATTAACACCACAGCAGCTGAAACTGATTAACAACCCCCTCTGCTATTTAACTGACCATTCCAAGAAAAACACCTGCTACCTACTGTCAAATTTGGTGGAGGTTCCATCATGCTGTGGGGCTGTGTGGCTAGTTCAGGGACTGGGGCCCTTGTTAAATTCGAGGGTCGGATGAATTCAACCCAATATCAATAAATTCTTCAGGATAATGTTCAAGCATCAGTCACGAAGTTGAAGTTACGTAGGGGTTGGATGTTACAACAAGATAATGACCCAAAACACAGTTCAAAATCTACAAAGGCATTAATGCAGAGGGAGAAGTAAAATGTTCTGAAATGGCTGTCACAGTCCCCTGACTTGAATATCATCGAAAATCTATGTGATGATTTGAAGCATGCTGTTCACGCTCGGCAGCCATCAAATTTAACTGAACTGGAGAGATTTTGTATGGAAGAATGGTCAAAAATACCTCCATCCAGAATCCAAACACTTATCAAAGGCTATAGGAGGCATCTAGAGACTGTTATATTTGCAAAAGTAGGCTCAACTAAGTATTGATGTAATATCTCTGTCGGGATGCCCAAATTTATGCACCTGTCTAATTTTGTTATGATGTATGTTGCATATTTTCTGTTAATCCTATAAACTGAAATACTACTGTGTCCATAAGGCATGTCATATATTAAAAGGAAGTTGCTACATTGAAAGCTCAGCCAATGATAAACAAAAATCCAAAGAATTACAAGCGGTTCCCAAACTTTTTCATATGATTGTATATACTGTGTGTGTATATAATCTATACTAATAAAAGGCAAAGCCCTCACTCACTCACTCACTCACTCACTCATCACTAATTCTCCAACTTCCCGTGTGGGTGGAAGGCTGAAATTTGGCAGGTTCATTCCTTACAGCTTCCTTACAAAAGGTGGGCAGGTTTTATATCGAAATTCTATGCGTAATGGTCATAACTGGAAGCTGTTTTTCTCCATTTACTGTAATGGAGATGAGCTTGAACGCCGTGGGGGCGGAGTTTCGTGTGACATCATCACGCCTCCCACGTAATCACGCAGTACATAGAAAACCAGGAAGACCTCCAAAAAGCGCTGAAGAAAACATGCATTATATAATTGAGAAGGCAGCGAAACAATAAGAAGCGAGCGAGTGACATATACAACCATATTCATGAGTTCTGCTACTTCGGAAACAAAGCACGATGTAAACTTACACTTTAAATTAAGTTCATAGACAGGCTGCCGCTGGCGTTTGTAATTTAGTGCTTGCCCATATAAGGCCGTCTGTCAGCGGCAATCCAATAGCAAACTCCCACTAAATATTCACGGGTGAAGGACTGTGTTTATGGAGAGGAAGATGAGATGGTCAGGGTGGTGTTTGACACAAACTCAGCGAAACTGCGAGAGAAAGTTTTAAGTGCCAGGACTAAGGTAACATTAAATACAGCCATGGACATAGCACGAGATGGCACCAGCACAGCTGGGAACCTTCGATGCATGTACACCGAGCAGTTCCAAAGAGCGCTGAACAAAAACCGAATTACACAATTGAAAAGGCAGCAAAAAATATGAAACGTCTGATAAGCATATTCATAAATCCAGCTACTGCGGAAACAAAGCACACGGTGGTAAAAGTCAATGTCCCGCTAAAGGAAGACAGTGTAAAAAAACCCGTGCATGCAGTGTGTCAGGTCTCAGATAAAGAAGAAGACGAGCTGTTTATTGATGCAGTAAGAAACGAATTGATGAAAGAAACCTGTCATCTTTACAGCGATTGACAAACACGGAATGTAACTTGAACACAACACATCCTACAAATACGAACCTGATTGAAAGAAATAATGATAATCAAATCCTTGATGACAGCAACACTCAGTAACACTCACAAAACAAATACTGTATATTGACAGTCATGTTACGTTATTTTTAAAATGTTCCCTTTTCTTTTTCTAGCTTTTTAACGCACTTCTTCTCCGCTGCGATACGCGGGTATATATATATGTATATATATATATCCGATCTACATACTCGAATAATGGATACTTTATTCGCCATCAATGATTGTTTTGGTAAAGCCATACTCAGTGTATTCATTAGATGAGCGGTAAAAAGTAAGAGCGAGGGAGGATGACTTATTGAGGCATGCAGGCTGTAGTGCTTGCGTCAACTCTATCTGAATTGCGCGATCACATTTGAAAAAATATATCTTTTCAAGTTCTATTTAGTCCATATGTGTCAAACTCAAGGGCCACGGGCCACATCCGCCAGTGTAATTATATCCGCCCGAGATCATTTTATATACTGTATTATTGTTATTAATGGCCGGGTATATGAAGCGCTGGTAACACAATAAACTACAGATCCCATAATGCAGCGCTTCAGCTGCCTTGCGAACACTTACCGCGTTAATCAAGTCTAGCTTATGATGCTGCAAGTTATTGCGAAGCTAGCTCACGATGCTGGAGAGAAAAGTTGATTCTGAAAATAGAGCCTTTAAAACCGATGGGAGGCTGAGTATATGTTTACTGAACCCGTGTGTCTCATTTGTGGAGCTAATGTGGCTGTAATTACAGAATTTAATCTAAGAGCGGCACTATGAGACAAAACATCAGGGTAACCTGAATGCAATGCAGAAGATACAGAAAGCAGAAGAATTAAATAAGAATCTGACACTTCAGCGGACGTTTTTACCCGTGCACAATCACAAAGTGATTTCAAGTGAAGCTGCTTTTATGGGAGACACAAATGCACCAGTGCAATTTGCCCCACTTTCCCTGTTGCCAAGTAATGTTAAACCAAGTCGTCACTACGGTGTTCCCAAATCGCACTTTGCTGATAAACTGAGCGCACTGCGCACTGAGTTTGCACGGCGCTTTGGTGACTTTGAAGAACAAAAAGTACATGCGGTCGAACCTTGTGCATGTTTGGTAGCACATATCTGTGTGAGAAGCTCTTCTCAGTGATAAAGACTAACAAAACAGCACACAGGAGTCGCCTCACTGATGAGCACCTGCAATCCATCCTGAGAATCTCCACAACACAGAACCTCACACCAAACAGAAACGAACCTGTTGCCAAAAAAAGATGCCAGGTGTCCAGCTCTAAAATGACATATGAGCAAAGACAACTGAATGATTTGATTTGTTATTGCTGAAAGGAACACATTTTATTTATATTTCCAGGTTTTGTTATGCAGCATGTTCATATTTGAATTTGTATAATTTTGACAGGATATATTTTTATGGAGAGCAAAATCTTTTGGGATATTTAAAATCTAAGTTTATTTTTTATATAAAATTACATAAGAGTAAAGAAATTTGAATGTTTGTTCTTTTAACGTTTACTTTATTTCTAACTTGTATAATTTAGACAGGATATATTTTTATGGAGAGCAAAATATTATAAGTTGTTTAAGGTTTGAGTTGATTTATTCAGAATAATATTCCTGTCTGTTTTTACCATTCCTACCAAAGATATTTCTGTCGACTAAATAAAAATTCCTTCTATTTAAAATTTAAATAGAACTTGAACAAATCGATAAAGTTCATAATATCCACGCAGACTTGCGTAAGAGCGGAGTTATCCGTTTTAACAAGCAGCGTATTGCACTGATACGAAATAGCTGTGTGTGTATATATGTAGATATGTATGTATATGTATATATATGTTTATATATGTGTGTGTGTATGTATATATATGTATTTGTGTGTATATATGTGTGTGTATGTATGTATGTATATGTATGTGTATATATGTAGATATATATATATGTATGTATATATGTGTATATGTATAGATATGTATATATATATGTTTATGTGTGTGTGTGTAAATATATATATGACAACAACACTCATCACTCACAACAGTGACAAAACAATTATATTGACAATCATGTTACATTATTTTCAAAATGTTTCCTTTTCTTTTTCATTACTTCTTTAACACACTACTTCTCCGCTGCGAAGCGCGGGTATTTTGCTAGTATATAATATATATATCTATACTAATAAAAGGCAAAGCCCTCACTCACTCACTCACTCACTGACTCACTCACTGACTCATCACTAATTCTCCAACTTCCCGTGTGGGTGGAAGGCTGAAATTTGGCAGGTTCATTCCTTACAGCTTCCTTACAAAAGTTGGGCAGGTTTTATATCGAAATTCTACGCGTAATGGTCATAACTGGAAGCAGTTTTTCTCCATTTACTGTAATGGAGATGAGCTTCAACGCCGTGGGGGCGGAGTTTCGTGTGACATCATCACGCCTCCCACGTAATCACGCAGTACATAGAAAACCAGGAAGACCTCAAAAAAGCGCTCAAGAAAACATGCATTATATAATTGAGAAGGCAGCGAAACAATAAGAAGCGAGCGAGTGACATATACTACCATATATTCATGAGTGTTGCCAGCTCGGAAAGAAAGCACGGTGTAAACCTAAACTTTAAATTAAGTTCATAGACAGGCTACGCTGGCGTTTCACATACACACAGGTAATGCGGGATACAAGTTTAATGAGAGGGCGCGGGATATAAGCGAGTTTTGATCACTTTGTAACTAAGTTAAAATTGTAGGTGAAGGGGTGTGCTTATGCAAATTCGAGACTGTGTTTGTGGGGATTGACAGTTAAGGCGGGTGGGGAGTCACGTCATCATCTCCCTCCCACCTCATTTTGCTCTGAGCTGAGCTCCGCTGCTAACGCTGTCTTCGAAGCAAATTCCTCAGACTGCCACCAAATACTCACAGAAAAATCCACAAGTTAATACACACGCTGTCTCTATAGAGTTTCTACACACTGAATCCTCCAGGCACTACTTACAAAAGGTCACATTGACAATCGTGTTACGTTATTTTTAAAATCTTTCCTTTTCTTAGCACAAGCACAGCCGAGAAGCTTGATGCATGTGCTCCATAACGCGTTAAAAATAATGCATTTAATCACACTTTGCATTACAAGCAAAGGGAGCTTTGTCAATGCATGATTTCCTGGTACACGGATTACATTGATCAGCATCCCGATTCATTTTACCCTCGCACCACCTTAGTTTGAGAAGAAGTATGAAAAAATATGAGGTTAACACAGAAAAACAGATCACCAATTCAAGCATTATGAATAATCGATTCGCCATCAATAATTGTTTTGGTAAAGCCATCCTCCTTCCATTTTATAATTTTTCCGCCACTAGCCATGATTAAATGAACGGTAAAAAAGTAAGAGCAAAGCGAGGGTGACTTATTTAGGCAGGCATATATATGACAGCAACACTCATGACAATGTCAATCATGTTACGTTATTATTAAAATGTTTCCTTTTCTTTTTCATTACTTCTTTAACACACTACTTCTCCGCTGCGAGGCGTGGGTATTTTGCTATATATATATATATATGAATGACCTCCAAAGATCGCTGAGACTTTTGATATCATGAACGTGTCTGCAAACTGATGTCTCCTGCCCAGCAAAAGTCGAGCAGCCAGCGCGTGCATGGCTGTGCCGCCTTGAGAGGCGCTGACTGCGCTTCTGCCTTAAGTCAAAGTGAGCACTTTTAATTTTTTTCATCCTCCCCCGCGCTATAGCCCAGACAAGTGCAAACACGGGACCCCTTTTCTACACCACGGCAAAATAATATTAAGGCGATTCACAATCGAGGCGAGGCACAAATTTGAGCGTTCACATAGAAAATGTAATTTCAATGTACCTGTACTTCTTAAAAGCGTTAATGTTTTACTGTTTAATAACTTATAGACTATAATTTATTATTTTTCCCTTGCACTCAGTGACCAAACCTATACACACACACATAGACACATACAAACATACACACAAGTATATGTATGTGTATATATATACACACACACACATACATACACACATATATATAATTTGTGTGTGTGTATGTATGTATGTGTGTGAATATATGATGTAGATAGGTATGTATGTATATGTGTATATGTAGATATGTATATAGATATGTAGATATGAAGATATGTATATATATATATATATGTATATATATACATGTATATATATATATATATATATATATATATATATATATATATATATATGTCTATATATATATATATATATATGTATGTATGTATGTATGTATGTGTATATATATATGTGTGTGTGTGTGTATATATATGACAGCAGCAATCCAAGCTGTGAGAAAACAGTAAAAAGGAGGCGTGTCAGACGTCGTGGTACATTTTCTGATGCAGCTGCCGAAAACAACTTCGTGACGCTGCCGCCAAATACACAAAACAATTACTTTGACAATCATGTTACATTATTTTTAAAATGTTTCCTTTTCTTTTTCATAACTTCTTTAACACATGACATCGCTGTGAAGCGCGGGTATTTTGCTATATATATATATATATATATCACAGCGACACTCATAACAGTGACAAAACAATTACATTGACAATCATGTTACGTTATTTTCAAAATGTTTCCTTTTCTTTTTCATTACTTCTTTAACACACTACTTCTCCGCTGCGAAGCGCGGGTATTTTGCTATACTGTATATATACAAGTACTGCACTTGTTCTTGTATTGCGTTGTGACCTCACAGCCCTGATAAACCCCGCAGGATGAACAAATAGGAAATTTCCCCCCACCAAGTGCCCTAAAATGTATTGCATCACATCAGTCACTATATACAAAGACAAAATATAGAAATGTGAAAACAGCATGGTATTTATTAAAGTATAACAATACCAATAGAAGAAAGTACTATATAATAGAAGGTGAAAGTGATATCAAAGTCTTGAAATAGTCTTAGAAAAAGCTTTCTGAAAATTGGCAATGTCAAGGGTGGAGGTAGTCCTGGGTGGCTCTTTAAATTAGCAACCGGCATACATAAGTTATATTCTTTGACATTTAGATGAAGTGGTGTCTTTCCGATGTCACTTCCCATGTCATTCTTCTCTGCAGTCCTTCAGACAGTCCATTATTAATTTTGAAATTCCATGTTGGGGCTCCAGGACATGTTACATTACACACATGTGATTGGTTAGCTGTCCTAGTGATGGGTGGCCCTGTTCAAAGGCTTTGATCCTTTGCTAATCTACACTGTTTTCCATTCCCTCTACCATTAAGTTATAAACTGACTGAAGTAGATGTATTTTATATAGATGTAACTTATAAAATACTGATACAATATAGGAAGAACGTATAAGAGAGAATGCTTTCAATGTTAATTGCCCCTGTAGTTAAATTATCTTAAGGGTCCTTTGTAAATTAGTTCCCCCTGGTTCATTTGAACAAAAGAAAAAAATAATATAAGCAGTTGCAGTTCCAAAATATGGCAGTGTTTAATATATGCCTAAAGTCAGTGTTGATGGTCCCAATCAACTCTTTTTTTTTTCCTTTCTAAGGGACTACAGCTCCTGCGTAGCATTTGGTCTCATATGGGAAACTAAAGGTCAATGAAGTTGCACCCCAACATATGAATCAAATACATATTTGATAGCTATTAAATTAATAAATTGTGTGTCTATTCTAATAATCTTTTACCAATTATACATTCTATTATATACAATATAAAAGTTGTGCTTGTAGGCATATTGTGAGAACATTAAAAATGTTTCATATTGTGAAATGGTATGCTTACTATCTTTTAAGAAATATGTTAGTAGTTTTCAAATAACAAAGTGAAACATAATTATATTTTCACAGGAAAAAACACAAGCAGCATTGCATGTACCAGTGAACAGTGAACTCCTACATTAATGTTCTAATTTAATTTAGTTTTTTTTTTTTTAATTCAAGGTTGCACTCCTTGAATTAAAATTTCTTCCCATCTTCTCGTGAACCTTAGCGGTTCTTCTAAAATAACAGAAGTTATACAGTAAACATCTATTGATCTATTAATTTCCTGAACCTGCTTATTCGAAACAAGTATTGCAGGGACATTAAGTATTTCTAGTCTTTAGAATAATTAATAAAATACTGACGCTGTGTGTGATTATGAGAATAGTTACAAAATGTGGGTTTGTCAAAAAAAATTGAATGTTTTAGGATGAAAATCCAGGTAGTTAGAATAAACAGAATAATGGCAATTTTAGAATAAATGCACTGATTTAAAACACTATATGTGTGCTCTACCACACACCAAAGAAAGTAACTTTAGCCTGCTGAAATCGCCAAAGAGAATTACCCAAAAGAAAACGAACCACTGGGATACCGTTGTAATTGTAATATACTGGTAGTCGCATTAATTCTTTGTACAGATTACATTATTGCATACTGAA
Source organism: Polypterus senegalus (assembly GCF_016835505.1). Lineage (NCBI taxonomy): Eukaryota > Metazoa > Chordata > Cladistia > Polypteriformes > Polypteridae > Polypterus > Polypterus senegalus. The sequence continues at coordinate 96,897,036 of NC_053168.1, forward strand.
GCATATCATGGTGTGTCTACAAAGCCATTGGATTTTCTCAGATTAGACGCTGATCCAGTCATCTAATACTGTAGCAAAGGAGCAGTGGATTTAGATTTTGTCATAGTTTAAATATACCCAAGAAAAATGCTTGATCTGCATGGAAATTTGGATGAAATAATAGGGTGGTGGAAATTAAACTGGGAGTGATGGTTTTACGGAGTCGTTTTAACTTTATGCTACATTTATGTTTTTTCTTCACATTCATCTTTCATCTTTTTTGATTCAGGTGCATTGACCCTCTGCATTACAAATCCAATATGGGTGACAAAAACTCAGCTAGTCCTCCAGTATGATGCTGGAGTTGACCAATCCAAGAAACAATACCGTGGAATGGTTGATGCGCTTGTAAAGATTTTCCGTAGAGAGGGAATACCAGGCTTGTATCGGGTAATAATTTCATTTTGAATTGATGGCTTGGTTTTGGGGTCTACAATTAATTTTTACTTCTGTTGACTGGTTAATAATTTTACACACATACTGTATTGGTTCATTAGAAACCAATAATAGATGTATAATGTGACAGCCTAGTCACTAGAACACCTGAAAGGAAGATGATACAGTAGGTGAGTAGAATATTGTAAAATCTTTGAACTTTTAGTCTGAAAAGTATATATGCGTTTGTCTAAGACCCTAATCACCCACAGAACTGCAATATTTTCATTTTATACATTTAATATTATTCTATTACTTTAATCTTCCTGTTTTCTTAGAGACAAATTTAACACCCCCTCATATGAAGGTATACTAGAAATACATTTTTAACTATATTTTTAATACTCATAACTAAACTAGTTTTCAACATTTTATGGAATCTGGAAAGTCTTTTTTAAAAAATGTTGCTGGTAAAATTAGGCAGTGATCCTGAAAAGGCCATTTAAAAAATGGCAAACCAGTGTATGACCAGAGGGAGAAAGTACAAAAGAATGATAAGACTTGGCAACATTAGGTCTGGGTGCTTCCCGACACTCCTCTGCGGACACTCCCCTGTGTGGCAGAAGTGCCAGCTGTGCACCTGGAAGCACTCCGGGTTTCCTCAGTTCTGCAACACACAGAAAAACAGGGGCAGAGCCGCTTCCTGGACACCACCGTCAGACATCCTCCCGTGCCACTCACAGGCAGCGCTCCCCCCTCCAATCGGCACCCCGCGACTTGCCTCTTCGGGCACCCCCTCCGTGGGTTCCATGCCACTCTTGATGGGGCCGCTCGCACCCCCGTAGCCTCAGCCGACTCCAGGGCACCCCTCTGTCTCTGAGCAGGCTGCCTCACATCCTCCCTTATCGGAGGTACCGGCATATTTCCCTCGATTCATCCTTTTTCTCTTGGACGCCGTGACGGTCTGGGTCTGCGCATGGCAAACGCTCAGATCCAATCCCGTCTGCGTTCATACAGAGCGACGGGAGACTGCCGCAGGCTCGGGGCATAGGGCGCTAGGACCCAGGGCACTCATCAGCCCTCGTCCTGCCAGCCCCTGCGATCTTCCTCCCCTCGCCTCGCGCACAGCACTCCTCGTTGGATCCGTTATCCGAGAACCTCCTACTCGGTTCCAGTCATTAGAATCACGGCCATTTTCGGTGGGCTCTCCTTTATGTTTTATGGGGTCGGCTGTACTCACCGTCCCCGCCGTACCTCTCCGGCTGAAGAATCCAGCGTCACTCCATTCTGTCCACTCTCGCAGCGCCTCCAGTGACGCGTAAGCTTTCCTCTCCAGCTTTAGCAACTCTGCCCAGAGGGCACACAGCACCTGCAACAACTGCTGCTCCATGGGCTGAAGGCAGGCCTCCAGCTCTGACAGAGCAGCCGGCAAGGACAGGAAGTTAGCTGACAGTGAGCTTACCTGTCCGTCAGCAACACACGCCAGCGACTTCCTGTGGGCCCTTTCCTTTGGCCCAATCAGGTCTCCCCCTGGCACATGATGGGCATTCCTTTGTCCCGCTTCTCTCCAGTCATCGGCAGGCACACAAGACACACCGTCCAATCGCGTGCCTGTCACGGGGAGGGACTTCCGGTCCGCGGCTATTGTCTCCCCTCCTGCTGCGGCGGCATGGTTGATGACAGCCTCACTGCTGCCAGTGCCTCTCTAGCTGCAGCGGTTCCTTCTCTGCAGCTGCCACCGCGCTGTCGAAGCTCAGCAGACCTGCATGCGTCTGCCACTGACGCGGATCAGGGCAGTCCCTGCCTCCAAAATAGAAAACATAGGGGGCCGGCTGCCGGTAGACAGGGAACTCACCTCCTGGGTCCTGTCTAACTGAGGAGATATCCTCGGCGTGGCCTCCCTTGACGCAATGCTGACCCGGGTGCCTCCAGCAACAGCGCGCCTGTAGGAGCCCGCTGCACTCCTGCCACGCACATCGTCAAACAGCAACAGGAGAAAACTGCTCTCCTGCGGACCAGTTGCAGTCCGTGGGGTAACTGTCTTCCGCGGGGTTGTGTGCACGCTGCTACCACGGCATGTGGGTGGGTTCCTCTGCTGAGCTGGGCCATCCACAACGATTTTCTTCCTTACAGGTCCCCGCCTTGAACCAGGCGGAGCATCCTGCCGACTACGCCAGTGTGGACTAAGCCTCGGACACAGACAGGCAGACATATTGTAAAACACCACTACACGTTTATTTACATAAAGATATTTACACAGTCCAAGTAGTGCCACACAACCCACTTTACCCCAAGACTTCCCCAAAGACCAGGCCTCTCACACACTCTGCCTTTCTCCTTCTTTAGGCCGCCTCCACTCTCTCTTCTCCTGCTTCGTCCTCTCCTCACCCGACTCCAGCCTTGAATGAATGGAGGTGGCCCCTTTTATACAAGCCTGGATGGGCTCCAGGTGCTTCCCGACACTCCTCCGCGGACACTCCCCTGTGTGGCAGAAGTGCCGGCTGTGCACCTGGAAGCACTGGGTGTGGCAGAAGTGCTGAGGTCCAGGGCTCCGAAGGCAGTGGGGCGCCCCCTGGCGTCAACCATGGGCCCCTACAGGGTTGAGCTTCCAAGCTCTCCCTACCCATGGTCCCCAAAGCAACCAGGGTGGTTGCCCACACATGGTCTGGGGAAGGTGCAAGCCCTCCTCCGGTCCTCCTGGGCGTCCTGGTCGGGTCGCCTGCCCAGCCGTCTCTGACAAATATATATACACAAATCAGGTTTGACCTCCAACACCACAGGTGTCACTATGATTGGCTGTTTGCTCTCCCCCTCAGTTTATATTACCAACATGTTCTGGAACCGAATTTCTATCATGTAATGTCCAGTGCCACCTGATACTTACCTCTTTTGTATTGATTAATCTTAAAGGTCATGACTTATAAAAAGTCATAAATAAAAGAAAGTTTAAGTTATTCCACATTGGGCATCATTATACCTTTTCAGTATAGATTTTTCAGTATACTGCACCAGAGTGCATTAATGTAGACTTTTATTTGTAAAGAAACTGAACTAAGCATCAGTCAGCCTTTTACAGTAGCTCATGATTTTCAGATTTTATGTTGCATCTCAACTTCACAAGGCATGTTTATTCTGCATTTTGCCATTTAGGGCTGTCTAGTTATTTTGATGGGATCAAGTAGCTTCCCTTTTAGGGCCGGTTGAACTGGGTACTTTTCTCAATGACTCTGGCCCATTGTGACCCTGCATTACAATAATCAGGTTTTAAAAACTGAAGTATAGATAAATGTGCAGGCCATAAACATTTAAAGTTGCTTCTCAGCATTCTGTTTATAGCTGCTTCATCATTTTGGTGTTTATCATCCCTGAGTACTTGTTTTCTTTTTTAGGGATTTTTGCCAGGTTTGTTGGGTACTTCACACGGTGCACTTCAGTTTATGGCATATGAGGAGCTAAAAAAGAAATATAACAAGCACAGAAGCCTTCCTTTAGAGGCTAAACTGGTATGGCTGAAGCAAAACCTTTTTTGTTTTATTATTATATGTATATGTGTATATATGTATATGTTGAATATATATGTACAGTATATGTATATACACTGATCAGCCACAACATTAAAACCACTGACGGGCGAAGTTAATAACAGTATTGATTATTTCATTACAGTGTCACCTATCAAGGGATGGGATACATTAGGCAGCAAGTGTATGGATCTAAGTGACTCTGGAAAGGGCCAAATTGTGATATCTAGAAAACTGGGTCGGAGCATCTCCAAAATGGCAGGTCATATGGGGTGTTCCTGGTATGCAGTTGTTAGTACCTACCAAAAGTGTTCCAAGGAAAGACAACCGGTGGACCAGCAACAGAGTAATGGGCACCCAAGACTCATTGATTCATGTTAGGTGCAAAGGATAGGCCATCTGGTCTGATCCCACAGAACAGCTACTGTAGCACAAATTGATGAAAAACTTAATGCTGGCAATGACACAAAGGTGTCTGCACACACACTGCATTGCAGCTTGCTGCATATGGGGCTGCATAGCTGCAGACCAGTCTGAGTGTCCATGCTGACCTCTGACCACTGCTAAAAGTGCCTACAATGGGCATGTGAACATCAGAAACAGATCATGGAACAGTGGAAGAAGGTGGCATGGGCTGATGAATCATGTTTTCTTTTACCTCATGTGGACGGCTGAGTACATGTGTGTCATTTACCGGGGGAAGAGATAACAGCAGGATACACTATGGGAAGAAAGCAAGCTGGTGGAGGCAGTGTGATGCTCTGGTCAATGTTCTCCTGGGAAATCTTGGTTCCTGGTGTTCATGTGAATGTTACTTAGATATGTACCTCCTACCTAAAGATTGTTGCAGACCACATGTGCCTCTTCATGGCAGTGGCATTCCTTGATGGCAGTGGCCACTTTCAGAATGATAATGTGTCTTTCCACACTGTAAGAATTGCTCATGAATGCTTTGAGGAACATTATAAGGAGTTCAAGGTGTACACTTAGCCTCCAGATTCCCCAGATCTCAGTCTGATTGAGCATCTGTGGGATGTATTGCAGCTGACAAGACATAAATGATCTGCTGAAAACGTCTTGGTGCCAGATGACAAAGAACACCTTCAGTGGTCTTATGAAATCCATGCCTAAATGGGTCAAAACTGTTTTGATGGCATGAGGAGGACCTACAATATATGGATTTAATGTTATGGTGGATCAGTGTGTGTGTATATACGTCTGTGCATACATGTATAGTTAACGCCACAATTGTTGGCACCCCTAAAGAAGAGGATAAAAACAAACTTAGAAAATAAATAACACATATAATTATTTAAATATAACTCAAAATGTTTGGACAAATTGATTACCATTTATCTAACAAAAATCAATCCTGAAAGACATTGTTTTATTCTGAGAAAAGTGTGTTCTCTCAAAAAGATATGGGGCACAAATATTAGCACTCCTAAAAAATGTTTTAAATAAAGCCTACGTAATGCAACATAGAACGTTTTTTTGTGTGTTCAGCATAACGTGTTAAAGATATGCGGAGGCTATGTCTTAAAGCAGGAAATTGAGGTAGGGCTTTGTGTGGTTTGTGGTTTGTTTGTTTAGTTGTTGTGTTATATAAAGAAGAACAGCAGAGTGTACTTTATCAGTTGGCTTACTTGTTTAACAATTACTTGCTCATCCTATTAAGAGGCATGCCTGTGATGCACATTCACACTTTTCAAGATTTGCTAGTAGGACTGTTTATTTCTTCTGGGGAAACGGTTTTACCAGGGAATTGTTATCCACCATCATACACAAATAATCATAATTTACATCTGGGCTGATGATTAGCTTTTGCTATATTAAACTTATTTAGAACTCTGTAAATATAGTTTTAGTGGGTTTTTTTGTTTGTTTGGGGGGTATTGTAAATGTTTTGTGTTGCTGAGACAATATAACACTGATTTAAGTATTTTTGTTGTAGTTGATTCATTTGAGTGGATGGTTGTCTGCAAGTATTACAGTATGGAGGACTGTTTTTCTAGATCCCTCTACAAATGTTCTCCAGACTTGTTAAACAATGAGAGTATTTTTGCCAGGGTAGACTTCATTAATTATTCATTTTGGGAGTGCTAATATTTTTAAAATTTATGTTTTCAATAAAACTTTGCTACTAAAATCTGTGTGTGTGTGTTTTTTTCCTTGCTTTTATTCCCCTCTGCTCCACAGTTTAAAATTAAAAATCAAACAATTCAAATGTGATTAAATTGCACATTGCAGACTTTGATTTAAGGGTATTTGCATGCATTTCAGTCACAGTATGTGAAATTGCATCACTTTTAATATGTGGTCCCTCCATTTAAGAGCACCATAATGTTTGGGACATAGCAATGGTAGGAATATTAAAGCAGTCATATTTAGGACTTTGTTGCATATCCCTTGCATGCAATGACTGTTTGAAATCTGCGAGACATCACCAGGTGCTGAGGATCTTCTCTAGTGATGCGCTGCTTCTCTTCAGCATATAGAAGGTATGCTTGATTGGATTCAAATCAGGTGACTTGCTTGGCCATTCAAAAAGTTTCCATTTTTTAGCTTTGGAAAAACTCCTGTGCTGCCTTAACATTGTTTGGGATCATTATCTTGTTGTCACATGAAGTGCCATCTAATGAGTTTTGAGGAATTTACTGGAACTTAAGTAGATACAAAGTGTCTGTACACCTCAGAATTCATTGTGTAATTGCCATCAGTAGTTATATCATCAATGAATATAAGTGTATGGAGTAAGATTGCTGTCAAAAATAACTTGTAATAATTTAAGTCAAATTTACATTTCACGTGTCAATTACACTTGTACTTCTGAAACTTAAACTTGCTTCTGAAAATTTTGCTTGCGCTTTTGAAAATTATGGCTGCTTCTGAAAATCACAAGTATAATTCTCAAGCGTACACAAACTGTTAAAAATACATCATTGGACACACGTATTCTCTATCAAACAAGAAGCAATCGATTTTTGTTACTATGCATGTGCCAAAAAGGTAGAAAGAGAGATTTATTTTTTGTGTTTTTTTTTTGGCCCAACATGGTTACATGGGTCGTACTGACCGGCAAAGCTGGCACACTGTAAACTGATGAATGAGATTTATATGATATTTAATTGGCACAGACAAAAGAAAGGCGTTTTATGCTTCCTGGGATAGGCTCCAGCTTCCCTGTGACTCTGCCTCTGCTTCTGCATAGAATAAAGTGGGTTTAGAAATTGTATTGTTGCATGGATAAATACACAAATAAATAAAATGAAAATAAAAAAGTATTGTGAAATGTTACACTAAATAAATAAGAACATGAAATGCAAGTATAAATAATTAAATGGGTCACGAAATATACCTTTTGTTTCTTGCTCCTTTATGTCAGTCAGTCATTTTTAAACCCACTTAGTCCTGAACAGGGTCACAGGGGTCTGCCGGAGCCTTTCCCAGCCAGCATTGGGCGCCAGTCCATCGCAAGATGAACACACACACACACAACACTTAGTATCGCCAAAGCACGTAACCTGTGTGTCTTTGGACTATGGGAGGAAACCCCAACAAACACAGTTTTTGATTTATTTTGCTTATTTATTTTTGTCCTAAATATTCTTCCAGTATAATTGCATTGGTGATGATCCGCTGTGACAACCCCTAAAGGGAGCAACCGAAAGAAGAAGTTAAGGGCCTAACCTTCTCACACTCGGTTATTAATCTAATTTAGTGCTTCCACAGCAAAATCTTGAGCTTTAAACAAAAAACAAAATGCACTTAAGAGCAGTGCTGTCACAAGGGGGCTGTTTCAGGAGTTTATACTGTGCAAAGCCCCCAAGTTTTACATCTGTTTTGTAGTTTTGTATATATCCATATCCTCCGGGGAGGAGGGATCATAATTTCGTGCTTAAGTCCCCACCCCAACCACAAATCTATGACCAAGAGTTCCGAAAACCAAAGGTTGGGAGCATTCCACAATATCTCGCTTTCCTATACACATACTGTATAACAAACATCGGGACACTAGGAAAAGACGTTATGTAAAGTTTAAAACACACTGCTGTTCATTTCATGTTCTCACTTTTTATTGTTAATTACATGTTGTCATTGTTTAATTTTATTGTGTCTGTTTTGTTTTTTGCCCTTTGAAGCCACTGTAAGGGGGTGAAGTATGAAGTACGATCGTTGTCACAAATAACTCCATCTTTCTACCTTTGTGACACATGCTTAGTAGCAAAAATTGATTGTTTGTTCCTCAATAGCAAATGCCTTGTGTGTCCAATGACGTGTTTTTGACAGTTTGTTCACATTTGAGAATCATACTGGTATTTTCAGAAGCACAAGCGTAATTGACAGGTGTGAAATGTAAATGTTTAATTTGATAGATGAGGTGGTACGCTTTAGATCTTGGGAAGTTCCTCTTCGTCTCCACACTTTGCATTGTGATCACTCTAATACAGGTTAAGGTTTGTCTCGTCCATCCACAAATTCTGGGCCCTTTTAAGTTCTTTTTTGCAAACTGTAATGTGGCCATGTTGTTTTTGTGGCTAACTAGTCATTTGTATCTGTATCTGCAGTGTGGCCTCTGTATTTCTATTTGTGAAGTCTTTTGTAGATAGTCTCTGACACATAACACATCTGCTTCCTGAAGGCTGTTCCTGATTTGTTGGACAGGCATTTGGGGTTTTTTCTTTACTATACTTAGGATTCTTCTGTCATCAGCAGTGGAGGTCTTCTTAATGATATTCCAGACAGTTTGATTTAGGTAATCCTAAAGTTTTACTGATGTCACTAATGGTTTTATTCATTTTTTTTCAGCCTCATAATGGCTTCTTTGACTTTCATTGGCTTGGCTCTTGACCTCATGTTGAACAATAGCAACTACAGACTCCTAAAGTAGTCTGAAGGTAGAAGCAAGCCCAGATTTTCTTATACCTACATTAAGGAAACACACCTGAGTAATCATAAAGACCTGTGATGCCAATTGTTCCAAACATTATGGTGCCTTGAAATAAGGGGGCCATGTTGTCATTTCTGCATGGTATGACCAAAATTTATCCGTCTGCCATTTGCAATTTAATTGCATCTGAATTGTTTGATTTGTAATTTTAAATTGTGGAGCACAGGGGTAAATCAAGGAAGAATGAGTCTTTGACCTAAAAATTATGAAGGGCACTGTATGTGTGTGTTTTTATATATATTTAATAATTATAAACCTAAAATATATATATATATATATATATATATATATATATATATATAGATATATATATATATATATAGTTTTTTATTCCTACCTGTAAATTTAGCTAGATTTGTCAATGACCATTTTAAACATTAAAACAGGTTCTAGCGTTCTCCTGGAATCTCTATCAAGATCTAGTGGGTTCAGTGTGACCCTTCACAGTTATAGGAAAACCTGTCAAAGCACACTGTGCCAGTCCCTGGTGTTTTTGCAAGGCCCAAGTAGCAGAAGGCCCCAAACAACAGACACTCACCTAAGTGAGAAACATTGGGGTCCAAAGCACAGGTAGAACTACCACTGCCAGTGACATTAGTGTCCTGTGTACCCTCTTGCTGCTCAGGCTAGTTACCTGTGACCTTCCATTCCTTTCCTTCACACAATTACTATCTTCCCTTATAGCAGTTTTTCCCCTTCCTTCTAGTTAGAAGATACCCCTTGAGTACTAACCAGACCCCTTAAGCAGGTCTCCATGTGAAAACATGTATGTAAATGGTGGATGTTTAGGTATGTATGTATGTAAATGTTATGAGACTGTTCTGGTTATATATAGATTGCTTCTGATATTTTTTTTGCATATACTTCTTTTCTTAACAACAGAATTCCTTTGAATACATAACAATGGCAGGATTTTCCAAAATATTTGCAGTGTCTGCAACGTATCCCTATCAAGTGGTCCGTGCTCGCTTACAGGATCAGCATAACAATTATATGGGAATGGTTGATGTCATCAGAAAAACATGGGGGTATGTAAAGTGGTTGCATTGCGATAGGATTGGAATTTTGAAAAATGAATTATTTTTATGAGGCTGTATAGCAGCATTGTGGCCAGTGCTGCTATTTCACAGGTATATAGACTTAAGCTCGGATGCTGACCTTGGCACTGCTACTGTGAATCTGAAGAATCCTCTGTGTCCTTAACATCCTCTCACATGTTACATGAGTTACAATTGGCCCAGTATAAATGAGTGTATTGATCCAGGGTTGATCCCCAGCTTACCCTCAGGGCTGCTTAGGCAGGCAGGCACTCTCACCCTGCCACCATAAACTAGTTAAGCAAGTCACAAAATGAATGAATGAATGGGTATTTTTGTTCTGATGTAAATCCCTTTGTGTTGCATATAAATTATACAGCATAGTATTTCATGACTCTAGCACAATATAATGGACATGTCATCTTTAAATATGAGCATTAAGTTAAAAAGATCATTTACATGTTTCAAAATGATGTTATAGTGTCTATGTTTATTAAGTGACATGAACACTGCATATATATTTTAGAAACGGAGGGTGGCATATGTACTGTGTCACTCTGAGTAAGTCGCTTAATGGGCCAAGGCACCAAAAGTAGTGATATCTATACAGCTTGACTAATGTCCTTTACATGGAAAGGGTGCCAAACAGACAGGCATTTCTCATCAGGTTTGAACAAAGTCAGTTTTCATCCTATCAGCCACTGTGTATTTAGGAGTGACTTTTTGTGTGTGTGATGTAACCTCATTTATTATTTTTTGTCTTATATAGATATTCTAAAATATTACTTTAATTACTGTAATTCTTGAACTGCTTTACATTTTTATATCTTGCAGGAATGAAGGAATTTATGGTTTTTACAAAGGAATGATACCTAATATCATTAAAGTGACTCCTGCCTGTTGCATTACATTTGCAGTCTATGAAACTGTGTCTCATGTTTTAATGTAACTACCTAGAAAATTCTGTGGATCTCAGTGAAGAATAAAGGGCCCATTTTACTCGTAGTGAAGAAAGTGGCAACTTTTGAAACGTTTTCATAGTTTTGCAAGGACTTGGTTAGTGGAACCTTAATATTATAAGTGTTTGTGGTAATTCAACAGACTGTCTTTTTTATGTCAACACAAAAATGCATAGTCATTTAAGACAGACAATAAAGTTGTTTAAAAAAAAATTAAGTACAAATGTAAGATGTAATCCTTTATATTTGCTAAACACTGAATTTTGAATGGCTGTTCTACTTTGCTTTATTTATCAATTTGATTTTTGTACCCTTAAGAAAAGCCATTACCTGATATCTTTTTATGTTTAAAGTTTTAATAAAATAATTTGACAGTTTGTTAAATTTGCATCATTGTTTACAGAATAATTATTAAAAAGGTTTGCTTGTGTAAATTCTTTATGCATTATGCACTGTAATTAATGCAAGATTTGTTTTGCCTTCAAACGCAGTTTTTTCTACTCAATGGCCTTTTTAGTATTTATATTAAGTTAAATACAACAATGTGATACTTTGCTTTCATTGCACTAGTTTCACACTATAGTTTCTATATATAGTCACTATATAGTTAATTATCACAGTAAAATAAAAAGTATTTCAAACTATGGCCTCTTCATAAGTGAAAGAGAACTTCAAACACACAGGGTTGTGTTGAGTGGGAGCAGTTTCTCACATTCTGCACAGTGCAGCTAGCAGGTTGGGCATCATCTTCAACCTGAACTGGTCAGTTAGTAAGAAAATTTGGTACATCCTTTAATAACTTCTGTTGAAGCTGAAGAACAGCTTGAGGAATTTGTTACGAAAAGAAAAAAAGTTGTTTTTAATGGAGGAAACACTTAAAACAAGTAAATGAATAGGCAAAATACTGAAAAATCTTTTTAGTAGTTTTGTTTTTGGGAGACACATGCCAGTACTACAATGCCATGACAAAGAAATAGATTAATTCATGATTCAGTTTTTAATTTCTGTATAAACAGGTAATTTTATTTACTTCAATATGTTAATGAAAAGATCTTGTTGCAAAACATAACACTCCAAATGTCTATACAGTTTGTATGCTAAAAATTATGTTTTGTAAGCATTAAATGTATAAAAAGATTGCTGCATTCATCCGATTTATTTTTAAACTATCTTTATAATCTATATAGAACATTATGAAAAAGCTGTATTTTTAATAAAACCTTGATATTTACAGCAGTATTTCATTTAGGAAGTTCTTCAATGATGATCCTTGACACAGAATTCCATCCAGTAGATGCATCTCCTCGTGGGTAGTCTGCACAGGTACCCACCCATACACCTACATCTACCAGTCCTGCATGAATCCCTTCACAAAGCCCCTCCACTGCAATCAAACAAACAGAACAGTTACCACACTTGGTTCTGTCACCCACAGATTTGGTCATAGGGGCAGAATAGTTTTTTCTTGACATCTGCATAAGATGTTTTAAAGAGATTCCTAAATAATATTTTTTCTTGTGAAATTATTAAATCAATAATTTACAAAGAGTAAGAATTCTAGGCTAGTTTAGTCTGGGGTGGCCTTTATACCATATTCAATTTGGAAGTAATTATTCTATTTTAAATCACAAAGAAATAACCAATGGTTTATTGAGAACTACAACCATCTATTTTAAATGCATAACTTCTGAAATTCATCCTCATAAAAATGTTATAGACAGGAGGAAAACTTTTTTTATTTTTGACTACAAGGCAAAAGTTCACGTATAATGTTTTATACGTAGTACAATGCAGTTCTTACTTTCATTTCTCCTATAGACCACTGACAATAATATGTAAGGCCAGATAATAAAGGAGCAGCATTCAATAATGAAACATGCTACGTGACTGGTAATAAATAAACAAATTAACAAGATGTTACCAGTACCACAGCACTGAATGCACTGGCACAGATAAACCACTTTGTCAATATTTCGTTTTATTCTATAATACCATTTCAGAAAACTTACCATTGAAAACAGAATGAAAGTATTCTCTGCTGGTGCCTGTGAAGGAGCATTTTCTTGCCCTAAATCAATTTTTGTGCTTGCCATTCACTTGGATAGTAATGTTCCATTTGCAGCATTTGTTTAGTTTATACAGAGTAGTTCTTGACTTTTTAACTCGTGTAATCCCATAACAGTTGGTCTCTCTTTGCAGTATATAGTAATATTTAGCAGTTTTATGTGCATATTAATTATCTGTTACAACAGAATTAAAACTAGGAAACCAGCTTTCCCTTTTAGTTTTCTTCAGTCAACTTCAAAACATAGAATTACCAAGAAGCAGATAACTCAGCCTTTACTGTATATAGCTCTTACCTGATGAAGTTCGGTGAATATTTATTGTTGAATTTAATTCTGGGCTTCCTTGATCCAGGTAGATAATGGCTTCAATTGGTAGGGGACCGGTGCACTCTGCACCATTAAAGGTGAAGTACCAACGTTGACAGCAAGCATTTTTACACTTGAGACGCAAAGAACCACTGAAAACTACCCTGAGAGCGCTGTCTGTCCTCATCTTTGTGAAGGTACATTCCTAGAAGAAGCAATTTTGTCCATTCAGTTCAATTTATTCTCTTATAGTGCTCTTCACTGAGTAACTAGAGAGGGCTTACACATTTTTACAAATATGATATACAGTAAAGCACAAAACCTTACAAAATATACATAAATAATTATTACAGTGAACAAAAGGATAAAACAGTAATCAGTCACAAAAGTTAAATATAAATACTTTTCATACTACTATAAATACCTTTTAATTTAAGAACTCTGACAAGGCAAACTGTCATCAAGGAGAGGATCACAAAAACTCCAGTAAATAATATTCCTGCAGAAAATAATCCTCTATACAGTCCAAGGTCATTTACAAAAGACGGAATAAACAGTTTTGCTGCCCATACCAGCTGGTAGACCTTCCCCATGTGGAAGAAAAAGTAAAGTACAATAATAACTAAGAAAAGGGTGGTGTTCATTTTACACTTTGTAAGATGTAATTGAAACTCTCTAATAGAATTTTAAATCAGTTCTTTTAATCTTAAATTTGTAACAGTAAAAGGATGGCTTGTGAGTCCATATAACCTGTTTGTCAGTTCTTTAAACAACGGGTATTGTGTTACACCAGGGAAGCAGCTTGTTCCTGTTCTTTTTTTCATAGTAGTATACAAAGGCTATATATATATATATATATACTGTAGATAGATAGATAGATAGATATAGATATATAGTGGCAGACGGTCGGGCCCTTAGCTGACCGGGACCTTCTGATTATGGAAGGCCCAGGGCAGAGAGTACTTCCAGGACAGTTTTTCCTCTTGACCGACAGAGGGCAGCACACTTGGTTTCCTGCCGGGCCATGGGACCGTGGCCACTAACGGGGGCGAATGGACGTTTGCGGGTGTGGCAGAAGTGCTGCCGAATGAAGCTTGTTGGGCACCTGGAGTCCTTAAAGTGTGCTCTATAAAAAGGGGCCAGTCACCAGCATCCAATAGCCTGTATTGGGAGGAAGTGGACTCCTCCTCGAACCGCCACCTTATCGTGGTGGAGGGGTTTGCATGTCCCAATGATCCTAGGAGCTCTGTTGTCCGGGGCTTTATGCCCCTGGTAGGGTCACCCAAGGCAAACTGGTCCTAGGTGAGGGATGAGACAAAGAGCGGTTCAACCAAACCTCCTATGAAGAACAAAAACCTCGGACGACGTTTTCCCTCACCCAGACGCAGATCACCGGGGCCCCCCATTGGAGCCAGGCCTGGAGGTGAGTCTTGATGGTGAGCACCTGGTGGCCAGGCCTGCACCCATGGGGCTCATCCAGGCACAGCCCGAAGAGACAACATGGGTCCCCCTTCCCAAGGGCTCACCACCTGTAGGAAGTTGGGTCAAGTGTGAGTTGGGTGGTGGCCAAAGGTGGGGACCTTGGCGGTCCAATGCTCGGCTACAGAAGCTGACTCTTGGGATGTGGAATGTCACCTCTCTGAAAGGGAAGGAGCCTGAGCTAGTGCACAAAGTCTCCTTGAGAGGGGCTGGACTCTCTACCACTCTGGAGTTGCCCCCAGTGATAGGTGCCGAGCGGGTGTGGGCATACTTATTTCCCCCTCTCTTGGAGGCTGTTCATTGGGGTTTACCCCGGTAGACGAGAGGGTAGCCTCCCTCCGCCTTCGGGTGGGACGGACGGGTCCTAACTGTTGTTTGTGCATGGCTGAATGGCAGTTTGGAATACCCACCCTATTTAGAGTCCCTGGAGGGGTGCTAGAGGGCATACCTTCTGGGGACTCCCTCGTACTGCTAGGAGACTTCAATGCTCACGTGGACAATGACAGTGAGACGTGGAAGGGCGTGATTGGGAGGAATGGCCCCCCCGATCTGAACCCGAGTGGTGTTTTGTTATTGGACTTCTGTGCTCGTCCCGGATTGTCCATAATGAACACCATGTTCAACCATTGGGGTGTTCATATGTGCACTTGGCACCAGGACACCCTAGGCCTCAGTTCGATGATCCACTTTGTGGTCATGTTGTCGGACTTGCCGCAACATGTCTTGGACACTCGGGTGAAGAGAGGAGCGGAGCTGTTAAATGATCACCACCTGGTGGTGAGTAGGCTTCGATGGTGGGGGAGGATGCCAGTCACGCCTGGTAGGCCCAAACATATTGTGAGGGTCTGCTGGGAACGTCTGGCAGAGTCCCCTGTCAGAAGTAGCTTCAACTCCCACCTTCGGGCAGAACTTCAACTACGTCTCAAGGGACGTGTAGGACATTGAGTCCGAATGGGCCATGTTCCGTGTCTCTATTGTGGCGCTGCCTGACCGGAGCTGTGTCCGTAAGGTGGTCGGTACCTATCGTGGCAGCAATCCCCAAACCCGTTGGTGGACACCGGCGGTGATGGTTGCCGTCAAGCTGAAGAAGGAGTCTTACCGGACCCTTTTGTCCTCTGGAGGCAGCTGATAGGTACCGGCAGACCAACCGGAATGAGGCTTCGGTGGTTGCTGAGGCAAAAACTTGGGCGTGGGAGGAGTTTGGGGAGGCCATGGAGAACGACTTTCGGACGGCTTCGAGGAGATTCTGGTCCACCGTCCGGTGTCTCAGGAGGGGGAAGCAGTGCAGTGTCAAAACTGTATATGGAGGGGAAGGTGCACTGCTGACCTCAACTCGGGACGTTGTGGGTCGGTGGGGGGAATACTTCGAAGACCTCCTCAATCCCACTAACATGCCTTCCAATGAAGAAGCAGAGCCTGGGGACTCGGAGGTGGGCTCCCCCATCTTTGGGACTGAGGTCACCGAGGTGGTTAAAAAACTCCTTGGTGGCAAGGCCCCGGGGGTGGATGAGATACACCTAGAGTTCCTCAAGGCACTGGTGTTGTAGGACTGTCTTGGCTGACACGTTTCTGCAACATCGCATGGACATCAGGGCCAGTGCCTCTGGATTGGCCGACTGGGGTGGTGGTCCCCCTCTTTAAGAAAGGGGACCAGAGGGTTTGTTCCAATTACAGAGGGATCGCACTCCTCAGCCTCCCTGGAAAAGTCTATTTAGGGGTTCTGGAGAGGAGGGTCCGTCGGATAGTCTTCGCAGGGTCCTGGAGGGTGCATGGGAGTTTGCCCAGCCAGTCTACATGCGTTTTGTGGACTTGGAAAAGGCGTTCAACCATGTCCCTTGGGGAATCCTGTGCTGCTCTGGGAGTATGGGGTACCGGACCCCCTGATAAGGGCTGTTCGGTCCCTGTACAACCAGTGTCAGAGCTTGGTCCGCATTGCCAGAAGTAAGTCGAACCCATTTCCAGTGAGAGTTGGACTCCGCCAGGGCTGCCCTTTGTCACCGATTCTGTTCATAACTTTTATGGACAGAATTTCTAGGCACAGCCAGGGTGTTGAGGGGGTCCGGTTTGGTGGACTCAGGATTGGGTCACTGCTTTTTGCAGATGATGTCTTGTTTGTTTCATCAGGCCGTGATCTTCAGCTCTCTCTGAATCGATTAGCAGCTGAGTGTAAAGCGGTTGAGATGGGAATCAGCACCTCCAAATCCGAGACCATGGTCCTCAGCCGGAAAAAGGTAGAGTGCCCTCTCAAGATTGGGAGCAAGATACTGCCCCAAGTGGAGGAGTTCAAGTATCTCAGGGCCTTGTTCACGAGTGAGGGAAGAATGGAGTGTGAGATCGACAGGCGGATTGGTGCAGCGTCCGCAGTGACGTGGGCTCTGCATCGGTCTGTCATAGTGAAAAAAGAGCGGAGCCATAAGGTAAAGCTCTCAATTTACCAGTCGATCTATGTTCCTACCCTCACCTATGGTCATGAGCTGTGGGTAGTGAACTCATCCCTATATAATGTATATATTAGGGCTAGGTAAGTTAATGCATTATTATAGTGTTAACACATTAATTAATTAACGGTGACAATTATTTTATCGCGCGTTAACGTAATTTTTATTATTATTATTGTGAAAGCCTCAGTGATCTTCTTGTGGTATCGCTTTTTGACGTGCTTTTGCTAGAAAGAAAGTTAGCTTTGTTGATTTGGCCTCGATTCCCTGCATGTGCGTGAGTAGCAAAGAGCACACAGCTTCTAAAATGGCAAGAGGAGAGATACCAAACTGAATGCTCAAAGCAAAATAATCTGTGGATGACTGTTTTCGTATTTTCGCTAAATTGGAGGCAAGTGATCAGGATATGTAAATAGAAAACGAAAGTGAGGTACCGGCATCAGTTGATCGGTTCCCAGCTTATCGTGGTGCTGAACACGTTTGTGTAGCCGATACACCTATGGCATTGTTTGCCTGGGAGGACAGACACGATGATGGGAGGTCAAACCATATTGCATCTCACTGCAACTGCCACCCGCACGTACCTGTCTCACAAAGACAGCCAGGCAGCCAGCCCATCGTGCAAACGGGTGTATGCTGATTTATGTATGAAACCATTGCTTTGTGTGCTTTTCAGAAAACTGAGTTTTTGGAAAAAATGTTATCCCTCAACGAATTGCTACTGTACATGGACTGTTTATGCTGCTCCCTGATAAAAGAAAATGTTTCTGCTGGTATCTGTTCAGATAAAAAAGAAAACAGATTTAGAAATGTTAACTTGCTGTTGCTCGGAAGGTGCCCGTTATAATGTTGTGATTGTGGCTCTGGACTTGTTTTTCTATAACAAACTAAATAAAACTTTAATACCCTGGCAGTAGCAAACAGCTTTGGTTTTATATTTGATTTGATTACATTAAATGTAATATTTTAAGTGCTACTATGTAAAGGGAATACTCCTGTTAACAAGCACTTTATTTGTTTAAAGTGTTTGCAAACCAAATACACTCAATACACTACTTTTGAGTTCATTATTGAATTTTGTACATAACAATGTGATTGTTGTGATTGTATACAATCAATTGTGATTAAAAACTTCAAGTTGCCCAGCACTAATGTATATACAGCCAAAAGAATGGAAGGATGGGGGAAGGCAGCTACTTTACGACAGTGCCTCCCCCAGGACACTAGATGGGGGTTTCCCTGCAGCATAGTGGTGTCCCAAGTTCCCGCATGGAACCATGGGATCTGGAGTTTGGCTTCACAGCCCTGCAGCCAAGAGATGCTGCAGGAAGACCAGGAAATTTTTACTTTCCGTAGAGCCCAGACGTACTCCCAAGTCACGGGGATGGAGAAAACTCAAAAGCCCTCCATCTGACCCGGAAGTGCTGGCAAGTCATGTGTGAGGAAGAACAGAAGCACTTCTGGGTCAAGGACTATATAAAGGACTGTTGGGAACCCAGCAAGCAAGCCGGAGTTGGGAGGTAGATGACAGAACCTGCTGAAAGGTGTGGAGGAGAGAACTGTGAATAATTATTACTATTATTACTTGCCTGTGTATGGTGGCTAGGGTGCTTAGAGGCACTATTACAGAATGAGGAAGAATTAAAGCACCTTTTTATTCTTTTACCTGGTGTCCTGGATGTTTGTCTACCGGGTTAGAGGAGCGACAGTGCCCTCTAGTGTCACAATATACACACATTATATATATATCTATATCTATATATATCTCATATATATATCTATATATATCTATATATATATCAATATATATCAATATATATCAATATATATATATATCTATATCTATATATATATATATATATATATATATATATATATATATATATATATATATATATATATATATATATATACATATACATATATACATATATATATATACATATACAATTACATATACATATATACATATACACATATACATATACATATACACATATATATATATATATATATATATATATATATATATATATATAATAGCAAGCAAAGGAGAAGTAGTGTGTTAAAGAAGCAATGAAAAAGAAAAGGAAACATTTTGAAAATAACATAACATGATTGTCAATGTAATTGTTTTGTCACTGTTCTGAGTGATGAGTGTTGCTGTCATATATATATATATATATATACACACACACACACACACATATAAACATATATATATATACATATCCATACATATATACATATACATATATATATACATATATACATATACATACATACACATATATACACACAAATACATATATATACATACACATATATATATACATACATATCTACATATATACATACACACACACACACACACACACACAACTATCGTATATGTTCAAGTTCTATTAAAATTTTAAATAGAAGGAATTTTTATTTAGTCGACAGAATATTATTCCGGAATAAATCAACTCAAACCTTAAATAACTTATATTTTGCTCTCCATAAAAATATATCCTGTCAAAATTATACAAATTCAAATATGAACATGGTGCATAACAAAACCTGGAAAAATAAATACAATTTGTTCTTTTCAGCAATAACAAATCAAATCATTCAGTTGTCTTTGCTTATATGTCATTTTATCAGAGCTGGAAGCCTGGCATCTTTTTTTGGTAAGAAGTTCGTTTATGTTTGGTGTGAGGTTCTGTGTTGTGGAGATTCTCTGGATGGACTGCAGGCACTCATCAGTGAGGCGACTCCTGTGTGCTGTTTTGTTAGTCTTCATGACTGAGAAGAGCTTCTCACACAGATATGTGCTACCAAACATGCACAAGGTTCGAGCCGCATGTAGATGGAGCTGGAGCATTTCTGCGGGAATGGAGTGAATAAACTGTGTGGGCCATGCAGTATCGTACTTTGCCTTCAGTGTGCCATTACACTGCAGCTCAATCACCTCCATCTGCATCTGCACAGGTGCAGTTTCCACATCGACGGCAAATGGGTTGCGAAACAACTCAAAATTATTTTTTTGTTCTTCAAAGTCACCAAAGCGGCGTGCAAACTCAGTGCGCAGTGCGATCAGTTTATCAGCAAAGTGCGTATTTGGGAATACCGTTGTGCCGACTTGGTTCAACATTACTTGGCAACAGGGAAAGTGGGGCAAGTTGCACTGGTGCATTTGTGTCTCCCATAAAAGCAGCTTCACTTGAAATCACTTTGTGATTCTGCACGGGTAAAAACGTCTGCTGAAGTGTCAGATTCTTCTTTAACTCTTCTGCTTTCTGTATCTTGTGCATTGCATTCAGGTCTTTCAGGTTATCTTGATGTTTTGTCTCATAGTGCCGTCTTAGATTAAATTCTGTAATTACGGCCACATTAGCTCCACAAATGAGACACACAGGTTTACCGGCAATGTCAGTAAACATATACTAAGCCTCCCATCGGTTTTTAAAGGCTCTATGTTGAGAATCACCTTTTCTCTTTGGCATCGTATGGGCTAGCTTCGCAATAACTTGCAGCATCATAAGCTAGACTTGATTAACGCGGTAAGTGTTCGGCAAGGCAGCTGAAGCGCTGCATTATGGGATCTGTAGTTTATTGTGTTACCAGCGCTTCATATCCCCGGGCCATTAATAATACTAATATATAAAATGATCTTGCAGGCCGGATATAATTACACGCCGGGCGGATGTGGCCCGAGGGCCTTGAGTTTGACACATATGGACTAAATAGAACTTGAAAAGATATATTTTTTCGAATGTGATCGCGCAATTCAGATCGAGTTGACGCGTACTACATCGAGCCTGCGTGCTATTGTGATTTTGCCTGCGTGCCTCAATAAGTCACCCTCCCCTCGCTCTTACTTTTTTACCGTTCATCTAATGAATACACTGAGTATGGCTTTACCAAAACAATTATTGATGGCGAATCGATTATTCATAAAGCTTCAATTGGTGATCTGTTTTTCTGTGTTAACCTCATATTTTTTCATACTTCTTCTCAAACCAAGGGTGTGCGAGTGTAAAATGAATCGGGAAGCGCTGATCAATGTAATACGGTGTACCATGAAAACATGCATTGACAGAATTTACCCTTTCCTTGTATTGCAAAGTGTGATTAAATGTGTGATTTTTTAACGTGTTATGGAGCATATGCATCGAAGCTTCTCAGCTGTGCTTGTGCTAAGAAAAGGAAACATTTTAAAAATAACGTAACACGATTGTCAATGTAACCTTTTGTAAGTAGCGCCTGGAAGATTCAGTGTGGAGAAACTGTAGAGACAGCGTGTGTATTAACTTGTGGATTTTTCTGTGAGTATTTGGTGGCAGCGTCACAAAGTCGCTTCCGTAACACTGCGTGTGGTAGCTGCGGAGCTCAGCTCAGAGCGAAATGAGGTGAATGGGAGGGGAGATGATGACGTGACTCCCCCACCTGCCTTAACTGTCAATCCCCCACAAACACAGTCTCTCGAAATTTGCATAAGCACAGCCCTTCACGTGCAATTTTAACTTAGTTACAAAGTGATCAAAACTCTCATTTATATCCTGCGTCCTCTCATTAAACTTGTATCCTGCATTACCCGTGGGCACCTTGCTTTGTTTCCGAAGTAGCAGCACTCATGAATATGGTTGTATATGTCACTCGCTGGCTTCTTATTGTTTCGCTGCCTTCTCAATTATATAATGCATGTTTTCTTCAGCGCTTTTTTGAGCTCTTCCTGGTTTTCTACGCACTGCGTTGACAGTCAGTTCACTTGCTTACGTGGGAGGCGTGATGATGTCACACGAAACTCCGCCACCACGGCTTTCGAGCTCAACTCCATTACAGTAAATGGAGAAAAATAGCTTCCAGTTATGACTATTACGCATAGAATTTCGAAATGAAAGCTGTCCAACTTTTGTAAGGAAGCTGTAAGGAATGAGTCTGCCAAATTTCAGCCTTCTACCTACACGGGAACTTGGAGAATTAGTAGTGAGTGAGTGAGTGAGTCAGTCAGTCAGTCAGTGAGGGCTTTGCCTTTTATTAGTATAGTGTGGTTCTTGTGCCTCCTCCAGACCGCGAGGGGGCGTCCGTCCTGGTTATGTTGGGGGCCTTGGGTAAAGGGCTTGGAAGCCCAGCCCTGTAGGGACCCATGGCCACTGCCCCAAGGCCTGCATATCCCTGGAGCCCAGCACTTCCGCCACACCAGGAAGAGCTGGGGGGAAGACGACAGGTGACACCTGGACGGCTTCCGGGTGCGCAGCCGGCACTTCCGCCACACTGGGGTGTGTTTAGGACTGATTGCCGGGAAGCAGCTGGAGCCCATCCGGGTTCCCATATAAGGGGCCGTCTCCCTCCAGTCAGCAGTGGATGTCGGGTGGAAGAGGACGGGAGGCGGCCAGGAGAAAGGCATTGGACTTGTGTGGCCTGGACATTTGGGGGAACAGTGCGAGAGGCACTGGGGGTGCACGTGAGCACAAACTGTAAATATTGTAAAATAAACGGTGTGTGGTGAAACTATGTTGTCCGTCTGCCTGCGTCCGGGTCCCAGTTCACAATATAAATAAATATATATATATATATATATATATATATATATATATATATATATATATACACTGCTCAAAAGAATTAAAGGAACACTTTTTAATCAGAGTATAGCATAAAGTCAATGAAACTTATGGGATATTAATCTGGTCAGTTAGCAGAGGGGTTGTTAATCAGTTTCAGCTGCTGTGGTGTTAATGAAATTAACAACAGATGCACTAGAGGGGCAACAATGAGATGACCCCCAAAACAGGAATGGTTTAACAGGTGGAGGCCACTGACATTTTTCCCTCCTCATCTTTTCTGACTGTTTCTTCACTAGTTTTGCATTTGGCTACAGTCAGTGTCACTACTGGTAGCACAAGGCGATACCTGGACCCTACAGAGGTTGCACAGGTAGTCCAACTTCTCCAGGATGGCACATCAATACGTGTCATTGCCAGAAGGTTTGCTGTGTCTCCCTGCACAGTCTCAAGGGCATGGAGGAAATTCTAGGAGACAAGCAATTACTCTAGGAGAGCTGGAGAGGGCCATAGAAGGTCCATAACCCATCAGCAGGACCAGTATCTGCTCCTTTGGGCAAAGGGGAACAGGATGAGCACTGCCAGAGCCCTACAAAATGACTTCCAGCGGGCCACTGGTGTGAATGTCTCTGACCAAACAACCAGAAAGACTTCATGAGGGTGACCCAAGGGCCCCATGTCCTCTAATGGGCCCTGAGCTCACTGCCCAGCAGCATGCAGCTCGATTGGCATTCGCCATAGAATACCAGAATTGGCAGATGCACCACGGGTGCCCTGTGCTTTTTACAGATGAGAGCAGGTTCACCCTGAGCACGTGACAGAAGTGAAAGGGTCTGGAGAAGCCATGGAGAACATTATGCTGCCTGTAACATCATTCAGCATGAGCAGTTTGGTGGTGGGTTAATGATTGTCTGGGGAGGCATATCCATGGAGGGTCACACAGACCGCTACAGGCTTGACAAAGGCACCTTGGCTGCCATTAGGTATCAGGATGAAATCCTTGGATCCATTGTCAGACCCTATGCTGGTACAGTGGCTACTGGTGCACAACAATTCCTGGCCTCATGTGGTGAGAGTATGCAGGCAGTTCCTGGAGGATGAAGGAATTGATACCATTGACTGGCCACCACACTTTCCTGACCTAAATCCAATAGAACACCTCTGGGACATTATGTTTTGGTCCATCCAATGCCACCAGGTTGCACCTCAGACTGTCCAGGAGCTCAGTGATGCCCTGGTCCAGATCTGGGAGGAGATCCCCCACAACACCATCTGTCATCTCATTAGAAGCATGCACCGATGTTGTCAGGCATGTATACAAGAACACAGGGGCCATGCAAAGTGCTGCGTACAATTTTGAGTTGCTGCAGTTAAATTTTGGCAAAATGGACTAGCCTGCCACATAATTTTTTCACTCTGATTTTTGGGGCGTCTTTGAATTCAGGGCTCTGTAGGTTGATCATTTTCATTTCCATCAAACGATGTGGCATCCTTTCGTTCCTAACACATTACCCAGTCTATATCAGTATAGATATCCAGGAGGATTTCTTTTTCCCATTGAGATCTGATGTGTTTTCAAAGTGTTCCTTTAATTTTTTGAGCAGTTTATATATATATATATATATATATATATATATATATATATATATATATATATATATATATATATACATACATACATACATACATACACACACACACATACATATATATATATATATATATATATATATATATGGCAGTACTCCACCCAGATTTGCACCCCAAATATGTTTAAGAACAAAAAATAATTGTAGTACTTTTATTTGATGGGTGCATTAGCTGGCCATAATTATAATATTATGAAAATATTTAGTTGTTTTGCATATGTTCACTGTATATGATGTCTTTACTAAAGGATTAAGCATGTTACACTCCTCACTATGTAGTACAGGTTGGGTGGTGACAGCTGCTGCATGGCTATTTAGCGCCCCTTAGACTGGAACTATGTGTGCACACAGGTATCAATATTATATACAGGTACATTACAAGCCAGTTATTCCAAAGCTCAAACAGGGCAGTGTCATTACAGAGCACTAGTGCAAATCAATCCCTGCCAGTATATAATGCTGATACCTGTGTGCTCACTCACTCATTGCCTCGTAGACGAGGAAGGAGTGAACTATAACCTAAAAACAACCATATAATTAAAAAAAGAATAAGATTAACCTGCTTACTTTAGATAAATTTCAGTTGTACAAAAAAAAATGAAAAATATAATGAAAAGTGAAAATTACAATGATTAAATAAAAAAGAATAATAAGGAAATGAAAAAAAGAAGAATTTTTAATTTTACAATACCTTCAGATGTTCTTACATAGCAATATATGCAGAAATTACAGTATAAAACTACACAAGAACAAAAAAAATTGAGAATGGAAAAAATAAATATATTGATAATAGTGTGTAAGCAAGCTCAATGTTCTAAACTGTCCTTCATTTATAAACTGGCATTTCTTAAAAGCCATGAAAAGCAGTAGATAGGTCTTTATATTTCTCACCACTGCTTATATTTATTATTTTTTTATATTACTGGATATTATAGTTTTTGTATTAATGGTATTGCTATGTGTCCACATTGTATTGTATTAATTAATCTTTTTCAAATTTAAAATTTACAATACAATTTTCATTTTTTTCTTCTTGTATTTTTCTTTATGGTATAAAGCCTTCCACTGTCAGCAGTGATTGTCATATTTCACTTCCTCAGTTTTCATTTATGTACCTATTACTCCTTCTCCAATATTAATTATGTTGGCCATTTAGGGTCTTCTTAATATTGCTAATATTATTTTGCTTGTATAATATATGATGCTTTTTGTTTAAAACAGTATTATTTTTTTTATATTTCTTGCTGTGCTTTTGTGTGTTTATTAGTTTTTCATCACACTTTATGTATGTGCTTTTGTTATTAGTTTATTGTGACCTTTTTTGGATTGTTAGGCCACAAGGGCAAAAAAAAACAAATGACTAGAGACAAAATCTTCATCAAAGGACAGTTTTAAAAGACAATTTTGAAAGAAATGGAGTGGATTAAGCAAAATCACTGGGTTTGCTGGTGTACAGTCTGCTGACATTAGTCTTTCTTAGTAGCTGAAGGATTTTTGTTACACTTGTGTGAAGTACCTTTTTGGAGCTTTTTTTTTTTTAAACTGTTTTTTAACTTCAAGTGAGCAACAAACAACAACTAACAAATAAATGCAAACAAAAGTCTAACTTGAAAGATAAATATATAACAGGAAAGAATGCTAGATAAATGTGGTGTTATAAAGTTGGCTTACATCTTAATCCAAGACCACTCAACAAGAACAAGATATGGTAAAACTATTTATACAAACATTTTTTACAACAAGAGGCAGGTTTTTAGACAGGTTATGTGAGGTAGTGGCTTTCAACTATAAAGAAATGAAGAGCAAAGCAGTGTTAGAGGACACAGTTGCAAAGTGTAGTAAGCAGGAGAAGGAAAAAAGTAGAGATAGGGTGAAGACCGAAACATGCTTGGCAATTACATTGGCTGTAAAAATTTAAGAGTAATAGAAGAACAAAGATCAAGGTAAATAAGTTGCAGATACAAGTGGGACTGTAGCTGAAAAACAACTACTATAGTTGCTTCTCATTTTGTCACCAAAAACTTGTTAATATGAGGCCACTATAATGTCAGTCACACCTGATGTTTGGATTAATTGAAGCTTGCTTCCTGGAGGCTTATATCTGTAAAACATGCCAGCATATTTAGTAACTCCAAATCAGGATCACTGATCCTAAGAAAGAGGAGCTAAAAAGCTTGTCTCACAATAAGCAAGTGCAGAAACTCATCAAACTTAAAAAAGCTCATAATGTGAGGTCAAAATTAGGACCTGGGCATTGTCAAATAATTTAGACTTTGGTGTCAATACTGTTAGTGAGAATCTCATTCAAATGGATTTGTATATAAAGAATACATGTATAGAGCAACCAATAACATGGATAAAGTCATGGAGATTAAAAGAGGGAGAGCTTAAAAACAGGTTTAGGGAGAAAGTTTTAAATGAAATGCAGTCATTTTAGTGTGTGGAGGAATGGTGGGAGAAGAATATCAATGTTGTATTAAGAGTATGTGAAGATGTTTGGGTAGGATGACAGGAAGGAGTCCTCCTGAGGACAAAGAGACATGGTGGTGAAACAGAGAGGTGCAGGATGCGTAAAGGCTAAGTAGAAAGCAAAGAAGAAATGGCACCAATTAGGGAAGTAGGAAGAGAGAGAAACGTATAGGCAGATAAATAAGAAGGCAGTGGCAAGAGTCAAGGCACAAGCTTTGTAGGAGGTGTTGGAGATAAAAGAGGGAAAGAAAATGATTTTTAGAATAGTGAAGACTAGGATCAAGGCTGGAGAGAATTTTAGTCAGATAAAGCAGATGAAATATAAGCAAGAATTTGGGGAATTTAGTTTTTATATTGTGGGTCACCCCTGAATACTGACATATCGAAAGTTCTTTCCTTAATGGATACCTACTGACTTTGATGTAACAATCCAGCCAAATTTCAGCTCTTTTTCAGCTAAATGGGAAAAAGTGTTTTTGTTGATGAGTGACTGAGTAAATGATTGAGTCAACTTTACATTATACATATTGTGAGCGGGGGGGCTGATCGCACCCCTAGAGGATACAGATGCTCCTTGGAAAACCCCTGAAAACGTTGACAGACTACCTTCACATTGCTCCTTACCTTACTTGCTAGGCTACTTGCAGCTCTGTCGCGCAATAAGCCTTCCGGGTGGTACTCCGCATACCTAAAAGCCTGTACAGCACCTGTCAGTTTTGGAATTGATTGTTTGCTCTTCTCTCTCTCTCTCAGACATTATCTGCTCCTGTCAAGGAGCACATTTAAACTTTCAAAAGAGACAAATGTTTGTTTGCAGTGTTTGAATAAAGTTCTTGTTTCTACAACCTCCTTTGTTTCCGTGCAAATCTGTGACTCAAGTGTGACAAGTGGTACCAGGAGTGGGGTAGCTGGGGGAAGGAAGAAGAACTGGTGGCAGTCGGTGAAGATCTCAAGCCCCGATTAGATATGGAACCCGATCACTCCAGCGAGACGGACGGAGACACCCCCAATTTCCCAGAGTGGCTGGCTGGCCCATCTACAACTTCTCAACTTGCAAATGCCTCCGAACACAAACTGAGCACTAGCAAGCAGTCGGATTTTGTGCGCTTGCAGCATGCTGATAGCTCATTAGAATATGCATTTAAACAGGCTTGCTCTGCTAGTGAGTGACTCTTATTACCGACAGCGTGAATCCGGGGGCTTAAAAACCCCGCACTTTCTAGATAAAGACGGCTGCCTTTTCAGAGTGATTTCAGATCATTTAATGGGGGAATTTATTGAACAACTAGTTGTACCTGAAGTACATAGGGACATTGTTCTGCAGTTAGCCCAGTCTCACATCTTCGGAGGGCTCCTGGGGGCTGATAAGACAAGAGATCGTTTATCAAAATGATTTTATTGGCTAAATATGGGAAAAGATGTTGAGTGATTCTGTACTTTACGTCCTGATTGCCAGATCGTCTCCGCTTATAAACCTCCTCAGGCTCCCCTTTGTCCTATGCCTATTCTAGAAGTCCCCTTTCAATGGATGGGTTTAGGTATTGTAGGTCCTTTTCCTAAGAGTAAAAACTAGTATCAATATACGCTGGTGTTGGTTGACTATGCAACACAATATCCGGAATTAGCTGCTTAGAAAAAGGCCAATGCCTCCACTGTTGCCAAAGCTCTGTGCGAGATTTTTACTCATATTGGCATCCCTAGAGAAATTTTAACTGATCAGGGCACACCTTTTACTTCTTGCGCGATGAAACAATTGTGTGACAGCCTTGCTATTAAGAAATTGAGTACCACTGTTTACCATCCACAGACGAATGGTTTGACTGAACGATTTAACAAGACTTTAAAACAGATGATCAGGCGAGTCAATCATGATGATCCAACATCTTGGGACTCTGTCCTGCCTTTTGTTATGTTCGCGGTGCGGGAATCACTGCAGGCGTCCACTGGCTTGAGTCCTTTCGAGTTGTTATTTGGCAGGCACCCGCGAGGCATTCCTGGATGTTGTTTGAAAAGAATGGATAGGAATCGAGACAACAGCACATGGACTGAGCTTTGCAGATCAGGTCATTTCGTTGCAAGATAGAATTTCTAAGCTTTTTTCTATCGCTGTGGAGCATCAGCGACATGAGCAGGAAACTCAGAATCATTTTTACGATAGGCGCTGTAAGCTCAGTGTATTCAAACCTGGTGATCGTGTTTTGGTACTAATTCCATCTGACCCGCACAAATTCCTAGTTAAATGGCAGGGTCCTGCCATTATTGAGGAGCGTATGGGACTGGTGAATTGCAAGGTTAGAATACCAGGCCAGCACAAACCATTCCAGATTTTACAAGTTAATCTCTTGAAGGAGTGGCATGACCCGCAGGGGGTTTGCACTTCCTTGACTGCTGTGTTACAGACCGAAGTTGAAATTGGTGATGATTTGACTGACTCGCAAAAGTCAGAATTGTTATCTTTGATTGAACGGAACAGTGATGTTTTTTCGGACTTGCCAGACGTGACTAATCTTGCTGAACACAAAATCACTACTGAACCCGGTGTTCAGGTGCAGATGCAGCCATTTCGGATCCCGGAAGCACAACGCAATATTGTGAGCGAGGAAGTCAAGAAGATGCTGGCATTGGGTGTAATTCATGAAAGTAAAAGTGATTGGTGTAGTCTGGTCGTATTAGTCCCAAAGCAAGACGGTTCGGTTCACTTCTGTAACAATTTCAGATGCTTGAATAAGGTCTCTAAATTTGATCCTTATCCAATGCCCTGTGTTGATGAGCTGTTGGAAAAAGTGGGTCAGGCATCCTATATCTCCACGCTAGATCTCACGAAAGGTTACTGGCAGGTCCCTCTTGAGGCTGGCAGTTGTGAGAAAACAGCATTTGCAACTCCTGACAGACTTTATGAATTTATGAGACTCCTGTTTGGTCTTCTTGGGGCACCTCTAACTTTCCAGCGTATGATGGATCAGATTTTGCGTCCTCATTCTGAATATTCCAGGGCATACCTCGATGATATTGTGATTTTCAGCAATGATTGGTATATGCATTTAAAATGTCTTCAGGCTGTCCTTGAAAGCTTGAGACAGCCTGGCTTGACAGCTAACCCTAAGAAATGTAAATTGGGTATGTCTGAGACTCATTATTTGGGTTATTCCATGGGCAGGGGTTTACTTCGGCCACAGTTTAGAAAAGTGGAAGAGATGCTTGCTTACCCCCGTCCAAAAATGCAGAAACAGGTATGCGGTTTTTTTGGTCTTGCTGGTTATTAGAGAAGATTTATCCCTGACTTTGCAAATAAGGCTGCTCCTCTTTCAGAATTTACTAGATGCAGGAAAAACCACCCTATTTTATGGACAGAAATTTGTGAACGTTCGTTTTGTGATTCGAAAACTGCTTTGTCTTCCTATTCAGTTTTGCAGAATCCCGACTCCTCTAAGGATTTTGTTCTACAGACGGACGCAAGTGCATTTGGTGTAGGTCCCGTCCTGTCCCAGGGTTTTGATGGGGAAGAGCACCCCATCACATATTTAAGTAGAAAATTACTTCCTAGGAAATGCGATTATTCAACTATTGAGAAAGAATGCTTGGCGATTAAATGGGCTGTGGAAGCGCTTCGTTATTACTTATGGGGTCGAAATTTCACATTAGTGACTGATCATGCGCCACTTCAATGGTTATACTGTTAGAAAGATACAGACTCTCATCTCATGAGATGGTTTTTGGGCTTGCAACCTTAAAGTTTTACAGTCAGGCATTGACCTGGTTCTGAAAATGTTAATGCCGATGTCTTGTCACGCCTGTTTGAACCTGGTTTGGAGAGTTGCTTGATTCACGAAAATGTGAATAAAGCTGAAGGAGCGGGTGTGAGCTGGGGGGGCTGTTTGCACCCCTAGAGGATACAGACGCTCCTGGAAAAACCCCTGAAAACACTGACAGACTACCTTCACATTGCTCCTTACCTTATTTGCTAGGCTACTTGCAGCTCTGTCGCACGATAAGCTTCCCGCGCGGTGCTCTGCATACTTAAAAGTCTGTACAGAACGTTAGTTTTGGAATTAATTTCTTTGCTTTTCTCTCTCTCTCCCTCTCTCTCTCAGACATTCTCTGCTCCTGTCAAGGAGCACGTTTAAACGTTTAAAAGTGACAAATGCTTGTTTGCAGTGTGAATAAAGTTCTTGTCTCTACAACCTCCTCTGTTTCTGTGCAAATCTGTGACTAAAGCATGACAAGATATAGATGGGACATTTTACACATACTGTAGATAGTGTAAATATTAAATAATAAAAATCTTGAAACTTGAATGTACCTAGGAAGGATGTTGGAGTCACAATGAATTTGTCACTGTCTAAATCCAGACAGTGTACAAAGGATGTTAAGAAGTCTAACAGAATTGTTCGGTTATTTAGCAGACAGCATAAAGTTCAGGTGAAAGGAAATTATTCTTAGACTATTCAATACACAAGTAGGCATCATCTGGAGTACTGTGTAGTTTGGTCTCTGCAATACAGAAAAGATATAACAATGCTAGAGAAAGTTGAGAGAAGAGTATCTTGACTTCTTTCAGCAATGCAAAAGTATAATCTTCTCAGTATAAGCAAATAAAGATTAACAGGTGACACAACAAATGTGTATAAAATTATTACATAGGAGGATACAATCTGTTACTGTAAACTAAGGCGACATGGGGTTATAGTTAGAAACAGTATGCTAAGGCTCAAGGTGATGGTGCGCAGAGTAGCAAAGCCGAGCAACTCCAGGGTGTTGGTAAGGGAAATTGGCTGATCATGCATACATGTGCAGATTCCATCAGTTCAGCTAGTTTTCTCATTAGCACTCTAGGAGTCATAATTAAGGCTCATATACCCTATAGAAGAGTGATAAGGAAGTTCAAGTGATAAGAAAGACAGAGTCAGAAGCAAAATCTACAGAAAAAAAAGTCAGGATCGTGGCAGCTGGTGCAGTGGAGAGGATGCTAGATGGTTGGGGAAGATGCCCCGTGTGAAGCAGTGGCACTTAGAGGTTAGGATCACTACCAAGGGGACAGTACAGATGAGAAAAGAGATGGGGACATAATGACTAACCACACTTGATGGAAGGAGTCTCCTACTGCTAAGCACAGTATAAGGGTGAGCATTAGGAGATGTAGAAAAAGGAGGCTTATGATATTCATTTATGGTGAGACTGTGTTGCAACTATAATTTCAATTTGTTTGTGGATTATTTATTGACTGATTCTAATCACCAGCAAGAACGCTGTTTTTATGATGGATTATATCTTGCATTTTTATATCTTGATTGTTGTTGAACACTGTTTGTAATAAAAGCACTTTGCACACCCTTTAACTACTTTGGATATGTCTCTGTCAAGTCAGAGCACATCCATTCTGAAATTCTGTACCACTCTTCTATGCAAAAAAGTTCAAGGTCAATCAGTTTGTGAGGTAATTCCATGTACCTTACTTAGGTTAATCCAAACATTGCCAATGCAACTGAGATCTGATTGGATCATTCTGTAGCATTGGTCTTCCTCTTTTTGGCATTCCTTGGTTGTATTGACTATGTGTTTATGATAATATCTTAATATCTGGTAATATTTTCATATTTGGAAATATTTATTTTTTCCTCTATCCTGGCCAGAGCCTCTTATCCTGCTGATCAGAAGTAAAAAAAATGCTTCTGCTTTTTGCTCTTTTACAGTTTAGATCAAATGTATATTGAATACTAGAAATGACTGCTATATGCGGAGAACAGTGTAGCAGCAATATTATGATAATGCAGATAAGATAAAGCTTTTCGGTTAATAAAACTGAATAAACAAGACTGTATTGTAAATCCCATAAGAGAAAACTAGCATTATTTATGATTGTTTGTATTTAAATAGGAGTTTAACATGCAAAAATCATTGGCTGCATAATAATGGAGACGAGTCAGAGTACAGAAAGGTTATGGAGTACTTTGTGTTGTGGTGCAGGAACCACCTGCAGCTCAACATTAACAAGGCAAAAGAACTGGTGGTGGACATCCAGGGGGCCAAGGAGCCTTTGAGACCAATCATCATCCAGGGGGATGACATGGAAGTGGGGCAGAGGTACAAGTACCAGAGCTACAAGTACATAAACAACAAACTGGATTGATCTAATCTGATCTGATCAGTGGTACTGTACAAGAAGCATCAGGGCAGACTTACTTCTTAAAAAGACTAAGGTCTTTTCGTGCATGCAGCAATCTGCTGGAAATGTTCTACCAGTCCATGGTAGCCAATGTGTTGTTCTACACTGCAGTCTCCAAGGGAAGCAGCTTGACCTCAAAAGATGCACAATGCCTGAACAAACTTATCAGGGAAGTCTGCTCCATCACAGGGCACAATGGACACACTGGAAGCTGTTATGGAAAAGAGGATGGTGGCAGAATTGGATGTCATTATGAAAAATCGCCTCAATCTCTTCCAGAAGGGGCTCTCTTGGAGCACTTTTTGCCACAGGCTCATTCTACCACAGTGAGCTAAGAAGTGCCTCTGGGAATCTTGCTATTAGGCAATTCAGTGCTTCCTCCCAACATCTTCAAGTTAATTTAAACATTTCTGCACATATAAATTTATTTATTGATTGGCTGTTCTATTTTTCCTGTGAGTTTGTATCCTTTGTGTTTACGTTTCTACTGCTGTATGCATTTGAATTTCATTTGGAATTAATAAAGTTTTGTCTAATTTACCGGATGCCGGTCAGACCTGGTAGGCCCAAACGTGTTGTGAGGGTCTGCTGGGAACGGCTGGCAGAGTTCCCTGTCAGAAGTAGCTTCAACTCCCACCTTCGGCAGAATTTCGACCACGTCCCTAGGGAGGTGGGGGACATTGAGTCCGAATGGGCCATGTTCCGTGCCTCTATTGTTGAGGCCGCTGACCGGAGCTGTGGCCGTAAGGTGGTCGGTGCCTGTCGCGGCGGCAATCCCCAAACCCGTTGGTGGACACTGGTGGTGAGGGATGCCGTCAAGCTGAAGAAGGAGTCCTATAGGACGTTTTAGTCCTGTGGGTCTCTGGAGGCAGCTGATAGGTACCGGCAGGCCAAGCGGAATGCGGCTTCGGTTGTTGCTGAGGCAAAAACTCGGGAATTGGAGGAGTTTGGAGAGGCCATGGAGAACGACTTTCAGACGGCTTTGAGGAGATTCTGGTCCACCGTCCGGCGTCTCAGGAATTGGAAGCAGTGCAGTGTCAACACTGTATATGGTGGGGATGGTGCGCTGCTGACCTCGACTCGAGACGTTGTGGGTCGGTGGGGGGCAGGGCTCGCAAAATCGCTAGCCTGACGTCCCGGGGCTATTGTGTCTTCCAGTCGGGCTACCAAAATCTATCTCAGCCCTGCCCGTCGGGCTATCATAGGAAGGAAAAATATATGGCAATGCTTTTACATTCTTTCGCAAATGTAGCTGGGTAATTATGTCATTTACGGGCATCGATAAGCCACTGTCAATATGTGAAATATTGAAATCGCGTTTGAATTGCGCTTGTTTTTACTTTCACTTTGCGATCGCGAACTGTGTATAGAAAGCGGCAGTACTGATTGGTCAGTGACAGATTAATTGCGCACCAATTCCTCTGATACGTCTTATCACTCATTGGTTTACTATTCAAAAGTGAGAAGTGAAATCTCCCGCAGCAAGCTTTAAACATGTGATAGAGGTTGATTGCGCAGAGAATTTAAAAAATCGCTGACCGTTGTGTGTGCGTGTGTAAAAATAGATGGATTTACACAGGTATTTTAGTTCTGCCGAGCCAAAGAAGACAGGTCAGGGTGAAGAAGGGACAACCAAAGAAAAGCCTACCACAAAGCGGAAAAGTTATGACAAATTAGACTATGAGGCAAAAAGAAAGCGCAGCTTTTTGGTTTCATGGACAAAAGAATTTCTGTGGCTGGAATATGACAAGCTAAATAACATAATGTTTTGCCGGGTGTGTCGTGAGTTTCCCTCGATTTCTGACTCGACAAGCGCCTTTGTTACTGGGACCAGTAATTTTAGGAAAGACCCTATCAAAACCCATGAGAAATTTCTGCATCACAAGAAATGCATTGGTGCTCAGTCTGCAGCATCTTTCCCAGAACAAACACCAATTGCAAAAGCCATACTAAAAATAAACCAAGCACAACAAGAAGTCTTGAAAAAGCTGTTTAGAACAGCGTACTATGTTGCAAAGAGTGAACTACCATTGGCAAAATTTAGCAGTCTTTGCAAACTTCAAAAAGCAAATGGCCTAGATCTTGGTTCCACTTACCTCAATGACCATGCTTGCAGAGAGTTTATTGGAGCAATAGCACAAATTTCAAGAGACCAGATTGAAAAGGAAATTCAAGAAAGCAGGTTCTTATCCATTCTTGCAGATGGCAGTACAGACACTGGTATAATAGAACAGGAGTTGGTTCATGTCAGGTATGTGAGAGATAATGGTGACATATCCACATACATGATCAAATGTCAGCCAGTCAAGAGTGCAAATGCTGCAGGTATTTTAGAGGCTATTGATGAAGCAGTGAACACCATGGGTATCAGAGAAGACACATGGAAAAGAAAGTAGTGTGTGCAAATTTTGATGGTGCTGCAGTGATGATGGGTGAGAAAACAGGAGTAGCTGGGAGACTGAAACAGAGGATACCCCACATCATAACAATCCACTGTGTGGCACACAAGTTAGAGCTAGCCGTGCTGGATAGCGTGAAAGGCTGTGAGTACCTGGTGAAATTTGAAGGTACACTGAAAACCATCTTTAAGATGTACTACTATTCCCCAAAGAAGCGAAGAGAACTGACAGAAATAAGTGAACTGCTAAATGAGAAACTGGCACATTTCAGTGGCCTGAAGAGCACACGGTGGCTTCCAAGCCGGCTGAGATGTCTGAAGGCTGTGAAAAAAAATTACACTCCCACTGTTGTTCATATGGAGAACATGGCAGGAGGAAGTGATGTCAAGTCCGAGGATGCAGCCAAAGCTAAGGGGGTGGTGCAGGAGATGAAGACTGAGAAATTTGTTCGCTTCCTGCATTTCATGTTGGACTACAGTACCATCTTATCCAAGTGCTGTACTGATTTTCAGCATGATAACCTAAACATCACACGAACAAATCAGTTAG
This sequence comes from Polypterus senegalus, assembly GCF_016835505.1. NCBI lineage: Eukaryota > Metazoa > Chordata > Cladistia > Polypteriformes > Polypteridae > Polypterus > Polypterus senegalus. The sequence goes on from NC_053168.1 coordinate 96,932,985, forward strand.
TTGAGAGCACCACATCACGCTTACTCAGCCTAAAACAAAACCAGGAGAATACCAGAAAACCTTGGACACAAAGTTCACAGCGAACGAGGATGGTAGCATTTGCTACTGTGGAACTCAGCTCACAAAAAGTCAGCGACCTGCTAGAAGAGGTGAGGGTACAGACAAAGACACCTTTGGTGCAGAGATTCAGAAGATTATTGACAACTCAGTCAAGTATATGGACAATAGATTTAAAAATCTGCGTGAAAAGCCTCTCTCTTGTTTCAAAGTTTTGACCCTTCCACTCTTCCATACCCCAGAGAAGAGCTGGCAAATTATGGGAATGAAGAGGTGGATTATCTTGTCACACATTTTGCCAGTTTGCTAGATGAGGAAGAGAAAGAGAAAATTCCACAAGAATGGATGGATCTAAAAATGTGGCTTGCAGAACACCGGGGTAGCAAGGTAGTTGATTGCTTGTACAGAGATCTCCTCTCTGAGAATCCAGAACACCTCTCTCATATCTTGTTGCTGGTGAAATTAATGCTGACACTTAGTCCATCAACAGCCATCTGTGAGAGGATTTTCTTGCATGAACCGAGTGAAGACAACACATCGTACCTCTCTACACCCTGAAACACTGAATGACTGCATGCAACTCTCCATTAATGGGGAAACAGTTGAATCTTTTTGCCCTGACAAGTCAATTCGTTTCTGGATGTTTTCTGGAAAAGGTTCAAGACACCTGGATCATAAAACTCCAACAAGAACAAAGAGCAGTGAAATGGAGGCCGATGCACAGGAAGAGAAAGCTGATGGAGGAGATGCTATGCCCTCAACGTCGAGTGGCATTTTCTCATCCGTGACTTCAGTGGAAATTTCAGATTCAGAATCTGACACAGACTGATTCATGTTCTACACAGTTCTTACAAGTTCATAGAAATTTCTGTTCAATTAGAACCAAATATTTGAGTTGATGATTGTAATTTTTATACAGTTGTTGTAATTTGTGTTTTAACAATTTTTTGATTGATGTTTTATTTCCTTTACAATATTATACATTAAAAATAATCTTTTTTATTCGGGCTACTTAAATTTATTTTGGGCTACCAAAAACTGAAGAGTGCCTGCCCGAAGGGCTACCAGGGATTTTGAAATTTTGCGAGCCCTGGGGGGAGTACTTCGAAGACCTCCTCAATCCCTCTAACATGCCTTCCAATGAGGAAGCAGAGCCTGGGGACTCTGAGGTGGGCTCTCCCATCTATGGGACTGAAGTCACCGAGGTGGTCAAAAAACTCCTTGGTGGCAGGGCCCCGGGGGTGGATGAGATACGCCCGGAGTTCCTTAAGGCTCCGGATGTTGTAGGACTGTCTTGGTTGACATGTCTTTGCAACATCGCATGGACATCGGGGACAATGCCTCTGGATTGGCAGACCGGGGTGGTGATCCCCCTCTTTAAAAAGGGGGGCCGGAGGGTGTGTTCCAACTATAGAGGGATCACACTCCTCAGCCTCCCTAGAAAAGTCTATTCGGGGGTTCTGGAGAGGAGGGTCCGTCAGATAGTTGAACCTCGGATTCAGGAGGAACAGTGTGGTTTTCGTCCTGGTCGCGGAACAGTGGACCAGCTGTACACCCTTAGCAGGATCCTGGAGGGTGCATGGGAGTTTGCCCAACCAGACTACATGTGCTTTGTGGACTTGGAAAAGGCGTTCGACCCTCTGGGAATCCTGTGGGCGGTGCTCCGGGAGTATGGGGTACCGGACCCCCTGATAAGAGCTGTTCGGTCCCTGTACAACCGGTGTCAGAGCTTGGTCCGCATTGCCGGCAGTAAGTCGAGCCCGTTTCCAGTGAGAGTTGGACTCCGCCAGGGCTGCCCTTTGTCACCGATTCTGTTCATAACTTTTATGGACAGAATTTCTAGGCGCAACCAGGGTATTGAAGGGGTCCGGTTTGGTGGACTCAGGATTGGGTCACTGCTTTTTGCAGATGATGTTGTCCTGTTTGCTTCATCAGGCCGTGACCTTCAGCTCTCTCTGGATCGGTTCGCAGCTGAGTGTGAAGCGGCTGGGATGAGAATCAGCACCTCCAAATCCGAGACCATGGTCCTCAGCCGGAAAAGGGTGGAGTGCCCTCTCAGGGTTGGGGGGGAGATCCTGCCCCAAGTGGAGGAGTTTAAGTATCTTGGGGTCTTGTTCACGAGTGAGGGAAGAATGGATCGTGAGATTGACAGGCGGATCGGTGCGGCATCCACAGTGATGCGGGCTCTACATCGGTCTGTCGTGTTGAAAAAAGAGCTGAGCCGTAAGGCAAAGCTCTCAATTTACCAGTCGATCTACGTTCCTACCCTCACCTATGGTCATGAGCTATGGGTAGTGACCAAAAGAACGAGATCGCGAATACAAGCGGCTGAAATGAGTTTCCTTCGCAGGGTGTCTGGGCTTTCCCTTAAGGATAGGGTGAGGAGCTCAGTCATCCGGGAGGGGCTCAGAGTAGAGCCGCTGCTCCTCCGCATCGAGAGGAGTCAGATGAGGTGGCTCGGGCATCTGATCAGGATGCCTCCTGGACGCCTCCCTGGTGAGGTGTTCCGGCACGTCCAACCGGGAGGAGGCCCCGGGGAAGACCCAGGACACGCTGGAGGGACTATGTCTCCCAGCTGGCCTGGGAACGCCTGGGATTCTCCGGAAGAGCTGGAAGAAGTGGCCGGGGAGAGGGAAGTCTGGGCTTCTCTGCTTAAGCTGTTACCCCCACGACCTGACCTCGGATAAGCGGAAGAGGATGGATGGATGGATGGATATCTAATTTAATCTAATCTATGTGTTTTTTTTTTGGATATACCAGCATATGATGATGATTGATAGGATTACAATGTGTTTTTCCAAGAAAGAGAGAGGGACAGGATATTGAAATGCATTCAAATAAAATGAAGAATATTGGAAGATATGCATATGTAAAAGCAAATATTATGATTGTATAATTAGTAGACTTTATAAGTTTTAAGCTAAAATAAACTAACCAGATATTGTAGGCTTGTACAAAGATGTGAAATAAGTGCTTGTGACTTTGTAGTCAAAATGTTTTTATATTAAGCTAAAAGTAGCTTTGCTGACAAGTAACAAGACCATTGAAAATTATTAGTTATCTGACTTTTGCTCAATCCTGCATGATTATGCACCAAGGCACTCTATAAAGGAAAGGATTTCAAAGCATTTTCAGAGACATTCAAAGAAGAGAAAAGAGAGAGAGATATATCAAGAGGGACAGTTCAACATTTTTGTCAGGTTAAGCACCTACAAAAATGTTCTAACTAGCCTAAGAGTTTTGCAGCAGCTAAAAAGCTAAAAAAAAAAAAAGCATGCTGTATGATCTTTGGTCTGAATAATTAAGGTTTATGCTTTCTTCTGTTTTAATTTTTAGCATTTTATAAGCCTGGTTTCTCAGCAAATGATTTAAATAAAGTTTGGTATTGTTTTATGGGCAGTGTCTTGTTGTTTACTGACACTGGCAATCACCATAGGGTTGGAAGTTCAATAGGATAAGGAATTGAGATAATTATACAGGTTTTGTAGGACCCTAACCCCTTAAACCACATCATAAGTATTAAAAGGGTCAGTAATTTAATGAGCTGAGCTCCTTGTGGTTAAATCCTTTCAGAGATAGAAAATTGTCTCTGATCTCAGCAGGTGCAGGCTCCTGTCCTTTGTTAGGATATATAATATAATCCTTTCTGGGTAGCCAGTCCCTGGTAGGAATGTTTCGGCCCTTGAAGTGTGGGAAACTGTGAGCAAGATTGGTCTCAGCCATTTTTAAGGTACTGTACTTAAGTTGAAGCCCTGCAGTGGTGGAAAACTGGGAACAAGACTACTCCCAGGAGTGTTCAGGTTGCCCTGGTTTGAGTATTGAGAGGTTCAGCACTTGCAGTATTGGTAAACTGGATTGGTCCCAGTAATGTGAAGCCTGCCACTGTTAAGTTATTCAGAATTTCAGTGTTAAATCCATTCAGATGTGGAAAAATGAGAACAAAATTGGTCTCAGCAGCATGTAGCATGACCTTATTAATTACAGAGGTAAATGTGCATGCAAATTAAGGTCAGTAAGCTCAGTAATATTATATAGTCATTTCTACAATTAAAATGTCCACCAACGAAAAAGAACCTTAGGAATTAAAAGTGCCTTTTGTCGACACTTTCATGATAGAACACTTCTAACAGCAACTTGTGTCATCTTGGTTTTCAGTGAATTATATATAACCAGGAGAATATCACAAAATTTCTAAAGAAAACAATAATTTTTATTTAAATTGTATTTTGTTAAATTTGAGCACAGTTGCAAAACTAATTATTGGAGTTTTTTACACTTTTGCATATTCTCATATTCTTTGATGGAATATAAATCCTTCAGTACCTAAAAATAAACCTTTTGTTTCCAGACTGTTTTTAATTTTTAACCTGGCCAATACTTACAGCAATCTTGCCGAGATCTATTCCATAATTCAGTGAGCTCCAGGCACACTGCTTATAGTTAGGTTTCCATGGTTCGTCAAAACTTTCCCTCATGCATTCTCCTTTTTCACCTTTCAGGCCATCTCTTCCTGGAATGCCTGGAGTGCCAGGAATGCCATTCACACCTGGATTCCCATCTCTGCCAGTATGCCCCGGAGGTCCTTGCAAGCAGCCATTGTACTATAAATGAAAAACAGCTATCAAGCCAAAAAAAGAGGCAATAAAATGTAAAATATTTTGAAACCCATGACAATAGTGCTAAAAATGTATATGAGGCATGATAAGGACATCAACTGTGATTTTAACAATATTTATTAGTACAGCATATTTCTATACAAAACATGTAGCTGAACATACTTTAAAATCAACTTTTTAAACTTATATAAGGCTAATTTTATATCTGATTTACTATTTATGAATGGGTCACTGATTAACCCAAAAGGACACTTGAACATAGATACTGGAATTGTGGACCAAAAACTATGAACCTCTGTGAATAAAAAAGGATGAAGTCCATGGTTTCAGCTGGTCTGACTTTATGTAGCGCTATTTGGCTATTTATGTGGCAGAATGTCTTTCACTGGTTCTTCCTTGAATCATAAGCATGCCAGTTACATTTTACAGTCTGCTAAGAATCTGGTATCCTTTCACTTTCTTCTTCGTGTCCTATTTACCTTTGCACTTATTGTATCATCAGACAGATTTATGGTCTTTAAAAGTCTTTAAAAGAAAAGCTAATACTAAAATATTACTTAGTGTAAATTAAAATAAACACTTTTTTTCAAAAGTAATTTCTTCATAGGCTAAAAATGAGCAACATATCTGTTATACGCAATAGAGCCACATGGTCAGCAGGCTTGCTTCCTCCATTGACAGTATATATATCATGATCCCCGCAATTTAGAGTATATCAGCCACTGGTATGTGGATTTATGATATATTTAAGATGATGCGTCTCAGTGTTCATCCATTCTGCTCTGGAGTTTTGACAGAAAAGAAAGAGTAAAGAAAACTGTGTTTAACATACTTCGTATTTTGGAATTTGTAAGGTTGAACTACAGAATACATTAACCTGATAAATTCTGTATAGCATTTTTAGTAAATATGATTCCCTGTCTTTTAAAAATGTTAATACCTTTTGCACAGATTGGTAAAACTTCTAAAAATGCAGAGTACTAAACATAGGCATCTTGACATGCTCTTTGTGAGTTCACTGACCAAAATTGCATCCCAGTGAGGTACTGATTTTCTGATTTGGGTCCACAGATTAAAAAGTTTAAGAACCCCTGGTCTAGTATGTTAATTCAAAACATCTTAAAATGTAATCAACATATCTTGCATTTTAGATATATTTGCACAGCCACAGACACGTGTTTGATCTATCTAAAATTCTTTAAATACATTTGTTAAATATTTTTAATTCATTTCCTGGTATCTTAACATTTTTTTCCAATATATGTCAAAATATATTTTAAGATATATGAAATACATTTTTAAGATATTTTCAGAAACAGTGGAAGTTGTTTTAAAGATATGTCAGTTTTATGTTTGGATGGTTTCCAGATACCTTGGTATGTGTTCTTGCCTATTTTGAAATGTCTTAAAATGTCCAAAACAAACTGCATTTTATTTTAACATATCTTAAAATAGATAGGTAGTCCTTTTGTAAGAATAGAACATTGTCCAGAAAGTGATTTTGAGATATTTCTAAATGTTTATCAGATAACTTAAAATGCATACATAATCAATTTGAAATATCTCAAAATGCATTGTGCATATCGTAAAATGTAAATTAACTTATTTTGAGGTATCCTGAAATGAGTTTCAGACATTATCAACAATTTATCAGCCACTTAGTTTTCTGCCTTTGCCAACACAATAATCTTAAGTATATAAGTTGATGAACATGAGGAGTAAATATATATTTTCAGATACTACAAAAAATTATATTATATTTTTTATCAATTAACTAAAGGAAATTATAACTAAAACAATCTCTTAATTCCTTTATGTTTTTATGATATGATAGTCCATGGAGAAAAGAAGGTCGATTCAAAGCCTTCCCAGAAGAGGGAGGATGTTTATGCTCGCAGAAGGGGAGCAATTCCACATTAATCTCCCAGCTTTGGAATAGGATGTCAAACAAGCTCATATAGGTGTGATGGCCAAGTCTCCACAAACTTTTGGCCAAATAGCATGCTTCCTGTCTTTTATGCGATTGCTCATTATATAAATAAATAGGTCTCCAGCATACATGTGTGTACCAGTTCAGTTTCAAGATAGGCATCTGTAGACAACTTATTGAACTGACTGTAAATTGTGATGCACTGTTGCACAGAATGGATACAGTGCCACAAAGGACTACACAGCTGTAAGAATACTTTTCAAGCAAAATAAGGGGAAATTCCAGCTTCTTGTAGTAATTTTATACTTTTCTTAGTGAAATGCTGCACTCGGGTCCGAATCCAGGTGGTTTTGCATGTGGTGGGTGCAGCAATATGCTATCAGTCCATGCTCCCAACTTTAGTGAAATGTCACTGTAAGCCTCCTGTAGGTTATTATTCTTCTGACAATAGTGCAGCCATGACTAGCTCAACATTCACTTGACACTGGGAAAAGGTTCACACAGTAACTTTTCACTTTACTTTTCTCTATTTAAATTATCACTACTAAAAGAATATGCTACCATGTATGCATTCAAGCCACCCATTTGCTATCCACTAGCATCTTTTACTTTTAAAATCCAATTAAAGATTTAAAATTATTTGTTTTGATTTCATCCTTTACATCAAAAAATCCTGAAATTTCAGTAAAGGTGTGTAGACTTTCATGTGCATTTGTATATAGTGGATTTTCTATTATGTTTTCTCTTTTATCATAAAACAAAACAAAGAACTAGGGCATGGCAAAAAAAATATATAGTTTATGGAATTATTATCTTTTTAATGCAAACATTAATGATTATAGCATCAAGAAAGTGTGGTAAAAAGCTTAGGGGTGATTGTTGACTGTAATCTGAATTTTAAATCACATATTAATCAGATCATTAGGACAGCATTTTTTCACTTAAGAAACATAAGTAAAGTTAGACCGCCTATATCACTGAAAGATGCTGAGAAATTAGTTCACGCGTTTGTTTTCAGTCGATTAGATTACTGTAACGCACTCCTCTCAGGACTACCCAAAAAAGATATAAATCGTTTGCAACTAGTGCAAAATGCAGCTGCTAGAATCCTAACTAGGAAAAGAAAATCCGAACACATTTCTCCAGTTTTAATGTCACTACACTGGTTACCTGTGTCATTCAGAATTGACTTTAAAATTCTGCTTATGGTTTATAAAGCCTTAAATAATCTCGCCCCATCTTATATATCGGAATGTCTGACACCTTATATTCCAAATCGTAACCTCAGATCCTCAAATGAGTGTCTCCTTAGAATTCCAAGAACAAAACTTAAAAGAAGTGGTGAGGCGGCCTTCTGCTGCTATGCACCTAAAATTTGGAATAGCCTGCCAATAGGAATTCGCCAGGCTGATACAGTTGAGCACTTTAAAACACTGCTGAAAACACATTACTTTAACATGGCCTTTTTATAACTTCATTTTAATCATAACTTAACTTAATCCTGATACTCTATATGTTCAATCTCCTCAAAATAACTATTCATGGTGGCTCTAAAATCGGTACTGACCCCTACTCTCTTTCTGTTTCTTTTTCCGGTTTCTTTGTGGTGGTGGCCTGCGCCACCACCACCTACTTAAAGCTTCATGATGCTCTAACAATGATGTATGGATTAAAAGGCAGAAGTCTACGTGACCATCATCATCATCAAGCCCTTCCGTGAGAATCCTAAATCCAAAGAGGACTGTTTCATTTATGTTAGGTAGAATGCCCAGAGGGGACTGGGCGGTCTCATGGTCTGGAATCCCTACCGATTTTATTTTTTCTCCAGCCGTCTGGAGTTTTTTTTGTTTTTTCTGTCCCCCCTGGCCATTGGACCTTACTCTTATTCAATGTTAATGTTGATTTATTTTGTTTTATAATTGTGTCTTTCATTTTTCTATTCTTTAATATGTAAAGCACTTTGAGCTACTGTTTGTATGAAAATGTGCTATATAAATAAATGTTGTTGTTGTTGTTACAGTGGCTGAACTCTAAACCAGAAGGGTTTTATTTTTGCTCCAACTTCTGATCCACTGTGTTATTTTGAACAACTACTATAACCTGCCTGTTCACCAACAACAAAACAAACACATTTTAAAAAGATGCACTGTGTTTTATGAATGGGCAATATAAAATAATGGCTATTTGTTTATAAAATACACTAATGCCATTTTACACGTTCCATTAGATATGCAGAAATGAGAACACAGGAAAAAGATGCTGAAAATGTGCTTATTGATTCTGTCATGCATGTATAGTTTAAGTACATATATTTTCTGTAAATGCTGTGACGGACAGCCTGGTCCCATGCCCGGTCGGGACGCCCCTGCTGCATATGTTCCAGGGGAGCCACCATGGACAGCTCAATACCTCCCCCGGGACACTAGGTGGCAGCCTCCCTGGCCAATGTTTATTTCCCACTCTCCCACGTGGCTCCATGGGACATGGAGTCCTCTACAGCCTGGTTGGGAGATGGGGTGGCGCTAGCGCTGCCAAGACTCAAGAGCCTGGCTGGACGAATCTTCAGCCCCGCCCGGAGGTGCAATTAGGACCAGGTGGTCAAGCACCTGGAACACTTCCGGGTGGGGTATAAAACGAGCCAGCCTCCACCACTGAGGAGCCAGAATCGTGAGGAAGAGGACGAGGTTGCCTAGGAGGAGTGGTGGTGCCAGGAAGAGTTGTTGTGTGGGATTAAAGTGCTTTGGGACTGTGTATTGCCTGTGGGTCACAGGGAAGGCGTGCGCCCACGGGTGAAGACTCTGCGTAGTCTGTGCAGGGTTGGGCGCTATATAGCGCCTTTTACAATGCATATAGCATGTAATACATAAACAATGTCCATGCATATTATATGTACTATGTAATGTATGACTACAGTATTTCACAGTTTCATTGTTAAGTTTATTGTACTGTTTTAGGCATTTCAAACATTTGGCTGCTATCATTGTACTATTAGTGAATTTACACAATTGTGATTCATTTTAGTACATTTTGTTCTGCCAGTTTGTATTGTATTTTAAAAATGATTTGAGATGTTTCTGGCTGCAATTAATACAAAATATACAGTACATATTTCGTATTTTGTACAGTTATAAAAACCTACACGTTAGGCCACATAATTATAAATCCAGGCATACCTCAGAGGAGGTTTACTTTGGTCCAGGATATATATATAATATGGCTATTCATTTCAGCTTTTAAAGCCTTCTTCTATGGTATCTTGAATAAACTACAGTGTTGTTAATCCTGAATGAGAGAACCTTCACATATTTTGGAAACTGTAGATTTTTGCAATATAAGACAGCGTTTATAGTGAAATGATTTCTTGTTCTTTCATTCTCCAGTCTACATGTACATGAAAATGAAAACCTTATGTGAACCACATCTTTTATGCAGCAGCCCTGCTGAAAAACAAATGAAGCAGCTCAGCTCACACTTTAAAGGGTAAAAGGAAAATAAAATTCAATTCAATTCAAAACACTAACAGAAAGCTCCCATTCAGAAGGTCATTCTGAAAATTAAACCACGAATGTGTAAAATAAACCCATTGCATGGGTTATCTCTGGTGACAGCTAAAATTCAATTTAGTGAACATGACAGCTACATTGATCACAGCTCTCCACTCACAGAGATGTTTCTTTTTATTTTTTTAACATGAGATCAGACCAACAAGATTTACTAATTGGCATGTTTTCAAATGGGAACATTGTGAAACTGCATATTTAATGTATCAGCCTTATGAACTGTAATGCACTAGCAATTGAAAGAGGGAGACATCGAGAGAAACATGGACACAACCTGGCAGTGAGAGCACATGTGGCTAAGAGGCAAACTTACAGCTTGAGCAATTAAGATGATCAGAAAGAGACACATTTGAGTGAGCGAGTGAGAGAAAACTAGACAGAGCAAGTGAGAAAGAAATCAGACAGAGGTGAGAGAAAGACAGCTAGCATAATGTGATTTCATATTGAGGATGACAATTTTCAGATTTTGATCATTTAACAATCCTTAAGGATCTCCTTGTATTATTCATCATATGAAACATATACTCTAACCCTAAAACCTTTCTCATCCCACCATATCCTGGCTGTACACCCATCTATCCATCTTGACATATTCTAGAAAAACAGTATGTTTTTCCATCAGTCAAGGATCACCAGTTTACACAAATTATTCATCATGTAAATGTTAATCTTATTTTCATTTTAAAAAATTTGAAAAGGTTTTAATTTTTTCTTTTAAATTTGTACATTTTTCCCTTTTCAGATACATGTTGAGTTGACACAGGCCCTCACTAATAGCATGCTTATTTCACAAAAGTGGTGCGCCAAATCATATTTAGGAATGCACTTTAAAACAATACGTGAAAAACAATGTACAGTAACTAGACATGCCAAGTGAGGCAGCCAATTCAGAATGCCAGGCTTCCCTTACAAATTCCTTCTTTTCATGTTTGCAGAAAATTACTCATATGAAAAGAAGCAGGAAACAGTTTTGAGGAGGAAGCCCAAACCAGCTTAACAAAATACTTCATTCTCATTTAGTACTCAACTGAAAAATTTAGGAGGACCACAAGCAGGTTAAAAGCAAAGCCAAAAAATGTATGTGAGGGAGAAAAGAAACTGCAGGAGTCGAAAAATAAAATGTTACCACTTGTACATGAAAAGGCAGAAAGGCTTCAGCTGTGTTTCTTGTGCAATTCTTGCTGCCCATATCACTCTCATCGCACTAAAAAATGACAAATAGTGGACATCAGAAATAATCACCCCCTGTCTCTTGCATATTATAAAGACAATGTGATTTCTGCAGGCTGCCCCAAAATACAACCCTTCAAGCAAAGTTTACAAAAGCTACTTTTTTCAACCCAAGGGATTTTACTGCTAATAGATTCATATTCGCATACACTACTGTACTACAAAAGTAAAAAAAAAAAAACAGCCTTCATTTTAAAAAGCACCTTTTTCATAAGAAAAAACAACTGAAAATACTTTACAGAAAAGGCACAGGTATGTTTAGCGACTTGCTCAGGGTCACATAGACAATTGCAGGAACAGATCCAGCTATGTTATGGTTTTGAGTCCAACTTATCCTTTTCAGCACACTGTCTACTAATTGTGATGCTTAGTATGTGGTAAACTTAAGTTTTTAGGTATTTTAGTGGCTAAAGGTTTGCTTGTGTGTAGTCCACGACCAACTGTTATATAAATAAGTATATGATTTGATGAATATGTCAATAAAAAAAATGGAAAATGAAATAAAAAAGGAGACAATTGCCTTCCATTCACTCAACCTATGTTGAACCTGCACGTTGAATGTGACATGGCTATTTCTACAATATTAAGCACATTAAAGAAGCCAGACATGGAGAGGTCAACAGTCCATTACAGTCCACTATAGCAGTTCACTCAAACCCACTCAGACTGGAATAGTTTAAAGTTCCTAATTAAACTAAATTGTACATCTTTAGTTTGGCTGTGGAACATGACTAAATGTAATAATATAGTTTAATTTCATTATTAACTTTCACATAACTATTAAAGTTAACAAGATAGGCACTAACTTCTGCAACATTAGACATTTCCCCTGAATTAGTACCAACACTATAAGAGCACAATTTAGAAATTTACCTATGAAATATTTGAAATAATAACAGTACTTCAGGATTTATCAACCTAAGAGTCAAAGCAAATAATATAAATCAGCTGTCCAACAAGTACCACTTATATGTGAAAGGGGATACAGAATGACTTGATGAAAGCACACATTCACCTTAACAATATAGATCAAACTTTATATAGTAAGAAATTTCTCTACAAGGCATGCTCTGATAGCTGTATTTAGATTAATATATGAAAATATGAATAACTCTCAAGGTTGATTTAGAGTAAAGGGTAACTTGGCAAGCATTAAGTTTGTAATAATTTAACTTTACGTATTAGCAATGGCTTTGTGAATTTAAGAATGAATTACAGTTTAAACAGTCTGCTCTCATATCTAATAAAATAAAAACGTTCAGTACAGATGACTATCATAGGAGTGTATAGATATGATAATAATAAATACATCCTCTTCTTATAGTTATAGACCTATGACCAGTCTCTCTTCTTTTATTCTTTAAAACATATACAGGATGCTCATGCAGAGTTATTATGTTAACTCATACACAAAATACACCAGCTTCCTAGCAATGATCCCGCTTAGCTGTATGTACCAGTTTGAGGAACAGTGAGGAATATAGTTAAATAATGATAATTAGACTGCCTCAAAGTATTACAGAAAAGGGGAGATTATAGGACCTTGCATTTCTTGCCATTATTTCATCCACTTAAGATAAAGATTTCTCTCATGTAAGCTACCAGTATCAGCAACTGTGTTACTGTGCTAACACCACGGTAGATTTCGCCTTTAATAACAGACATTCCTCCATCTTGCAGAATGATGTATTGAAGATTATAATTTGGATTTTTAAGTTTGTAGAATGATTTTAACATAAAGGCCTCAAAACCATAAAAGTGAACTGTTCTTGTCAGATATATCTATTTTATCGACTGGCTGTGTTCTTTCACCCATTCCATGAATTCCAGACTTTTATTTTTCATCTTTTGCATTAGTGTGTGAGTAGAAACAAAATAAGCTTTCCAGATATTCATAATAGACAAATTGTTGTATTTTGTTAAAGAAAGTAGTAATGGACCAGAGATAAATTTAATCACAGTTTAAATACAACCTATTTTGGTGTATTTAACTATTCACTTTTCATTTATCTTTGTAAGATTTTTAGTAAACATGTATGGATGTATGGTTAACAATTGTCCTTAGCAATGTTTCACTACACAGTACTGCTTTTGTTGAGGTTTATATCAAGGATCAGTATGCCTTGTTATTGGTTTTAGAACTACTGACTATAAAAGGAGTTGCTTGACATCTTTTTTAAGTGGTTTGGATAGGTACTATTACGTTACAGGCAGCTGCTTTTGTTTTTTAATGTAGGCTGCTTGCTTTTCACTTGCCTTGTTCTCTATTAACCAAGGACACCGTGTTTTTTGAGGGAATTAGGTAAACAAGCTTTTGTTTTGGGACATGGCGGCTCTGTTGGGCCTTTTGTCTCATCAAAGTCTAAACAATTTTCTGCAAACTTTCAAGGCCCTTAAACTTAAAGTAAACTTGCAAGCTAGTGTATAAAAACTTTAAACATATAAACATTTTTAAATGGCATTTAATTTTATATTTTAAGGCTTACGAATATTCTAGATGATCAAGTTGAAAGCAAGCTGCATTGTGTTAGCTAAGATTGAGTTGTACATAAGTTTAAGAACTGATGATCAAAACAGCTGTTTGCCTTCAGCTCCAGCAGCTTAGCCCTTATCAGTGAAGCTCCACAGCTGGCAATGATTTTACTATTACTGGATGCTGGTGCAACAAGCAATTATTAATTGAACAGTTCAGTTTCTCCTGTGTGGGTCACCCCAGTTCCAACTTAATGATGAGGGCCGATCATTAAAAGGCCTCCAATTTTTATTAGCTGAAGATTATGAATGTGAGAATGTGAGAAATGTAAAACATGATCAAATGATGGTCATCTCCGGGCCTGGTGGAAAGCACAACCATCGAGTCCTAATGATTGTAATGAAAAGATTGATGATTATTAGGGGAAAGGAGTTTACAAGGCAATGTAACTGTTACAAAAACAGGTACAACACAAGGTCATTATTACGAAGTTAAAATGTAAAGTTAATGATGAGAAATATGTAAGAAATGAGGATGTTTTGTGATTAGAACTGAAAGAAACAAGCAGTGCCCAAACCACCAGGCTCATTCCATGAACTGAAATGACTATGTGCTCTGCAGTTGATTCCTGTGCTCTGCAATAAAGTCTAAATTCTGAATGCCTTTCTGAAGACTCTGCTAGTTTTTTTCTAAAGATTTCTCCGTAACACTTTACCTTTTACTACTGTGCCCACCTATACCTATAATTTATGGGGCCATGAAAAAAGTACATAATTCCACTTGTTCTGCAGATTTTTGCTCATCTTATTCTTCTGTGTTTTTAAAACACTGTTTCGTTCGATACAGATGGAAATATCATCTTCAAACTATAGTACTAAATTAGGGCTATTAAAACCACAGAAATTGTTTTACTTCACATTCACTTTCCATTGTCAAATAAATTCACAATTTTACATTAGAGAGTAATCTATGGTACACTTTTTGATTGTTTACAATGCTCAAAAAATGCTGTGTAACAGACTTAGCCATGCTGTTGCATGCTGTCTATTGCTGTGTAAACAGATTTACTGTTTAGTTAGGACAATTCAGAGTCACCACAACAAAGAAAAATAAAGTCAGACATTTTCACAAAAACAGTTTAAGTAAGACAGTATTAACGTCATCTGAAAAAGGATAGCCCTGCGGTGGGCTGGCGCCCTGCCTGGGGTTTGTTTCCTGCCTTGTGCCCTATGCTGGCTGGGAATGGCTCCAGCAGACCCCCGTGACCCTGTGTTAGGATATAGAGGGTTGGATAATGGATGGATGGATGAAAAAGGATACTTTCCAGAATTGCTAATGTAATTGAAAATTATATTTGGATGTCTTGAAGGTTAATTTTAAACATCTTTGCAGCCCATCTCCCAGATGAGAAAGTTGAAAAATCTTAAGAGAGTAGTGTACCCTCCATATTGTCCAATCATGTTCAGCCAGCTCACATTTTTCTTCCAAAGGAGAGCCTGATAGTATGACGTCTGTGATATGAGATGAAAACTTAAAGAGCCTCTTGCTGCTGAAGTCTCTGCTTGTTTTCGTTCTTTAATTTTTCCCCTTGCACTGTATTTATCCATAATTTGTAAGTTCTTCCAGCCATCTATTCTCTGTACTGGTTATGTCCATATCATAGACATGAGGGCAGAGCTTATTGGGCAGCATCAGGAACAAAGCATACACTTATATGCTCACTAACACTTAATCATACAAGGCTAACTGAGAGTATCAATTAAACATTCATGAACATCTTTGGCATATAGGAAGAAAACCCAAGCAGGCACAGTCTGCACCTTTTATTTCACAGATGATGATGACTGGGCCCAAAACTCTTTGAGGCAGGAGCAAATTGTTGATAAGAGTTCACATTAAATATATCTCTGTTCACACCAATTACTATGTTGGTTAAATCTCATCAGAATACTTAGAATTAATATGGTAAATGACCATGGAAAAATGTAACACCTTCATATGTGCAATGTTAAATATTAAACACAACTTCTATATTTAAAGAAAAAGGATCAAAAGAATAATCATTCTAACTACATATGTAAACTGTAAATGCATTCCTTTAAGTATCTATTTTGTCACAAGGTAGGGCTATCAAATTAACCAAAAAATATGGTTTGAATATTCCAATTAAAATTAAGTAAACATTCTGAAAATATTAGCTTAATGATTTTGGGCATTATACTGTATGTATGTTTGTACTTGCTTTTTCTTTTTCCTTTATTATTATGGTAACTGATGCAGCAGTGGCCACAGCAAGAACAAACATTAACAGCAAAAAAAAAATCCAAGCAGTACTTAGGCAATTGTTATTTAAATCTGGAGTAATTAAATCTCATATAAGTGCAGGTAAAATAAACAATCATTCTTTTACAATCAAATTCAGCGTTTGACTTCAAATAAGACCTTTTTTAAAATTAATCTGAATTGTATTCGAATAGCAACACTCGACCTAACTGCTGTACCACAGGGCAAGATTATTCATTAACTGGTCTCATACACAGTTATTCTTTTTATGAGTAATGTAATGGAAAAATGAACTGACATTTAATTGAGTTAACTAAATATATATTGTATAGCTACAATATAGCAAACTGAGAACACAACAAACAAAAGAAACAAGAGGTGTCTCATTAACTCGGACTAGACAACTCATTAACTTTAAGGTGGAGAGGTTTGGTACTTATTTCTTTTTTTGGTGCACAAAGCATTTCAAAATAATATCTTTAGGTGTGAAAAATGAATTGCACCATAGTAAACTCAATCAAGTTAAAGGAATTTGTGTCATCTGTTTAAATTCTTTGATTACCAGGCCCAATTTGGGTCAACACCAGAAAAACAAATGTTTCTAACTTTTTCCTTACCATAGAGTGATGCTATTAGTAATTGTAAAATCAAATGATGTCATGATAAAAAACAAATTATGAAAATCTCATACAGAAAATTAGTTTCATACCTTAACCTTTGGGGCCCAAAGAAACTAAAAAAAACATACATACATACATGTTAAATGGAACATTTTCAGGACAGTAGTCAATCTTTCCAAAAGTTACCATCCTGCCAAAATCTTTCCCACTGTAAAGTGTAAAATTTTCCCTAAAGTCTCCCAAATAATTAAAGCAACTCCTCTGGACCTTTAGGTCTCACTTTTCTTAAGTAAGGTTAATGCTGTCAACTGCTGACAACTAAAAACTATAGGTAACCCAAATATTTGTGATTCAGTTATAAGGTACAAATTAACAAAATTTAAATTTTTGATTATATCTCTGTTTGCGGTGGGCTGGCACCCTGCCCAGGGTTTGTTTCCTGCCTTGTGCCCTGTGCTGGCTGGGATTGGCTCCAGCAGATCCCCGTGACCCTGTAGTTAGGATATAGCGGGTTGGATAATGGATGGATGGATTATATTTCTGTCTCTGCAAAATAAATGGGTGAGAATTTCTTTCCAAAAACTTCAATTTTTAATAAAAAGCAGAAAATCAGGCATGCTGAAATACCACTGTTGCTGACCTGCTTTACCCTGCAGACTCTGACAGCATCTGAACAAGATAACAGCCATAAGAGGAAGAGCTCCACAGCTAACTGCTTTACTCCTCAGTGTTAACTTTTACCAGGGGTCTCCAGGTAGAGCCTGGTTCTGGATTTGTTTACTGAAAGTTTCTTTTATGCAAGCAAAGCACAAAATTATTATTTGTATCCTGATTAGTGTTTCTTGTTGTTGTGGTCAATTCTGTCACCACCGTGGCATTGAAGTAACCCTGTAAGTGAAGAAAAACTTTCCACAGTACTATTGAACAGCATTGAACCTGGTTCATTTGTGGAATTAACACTCCCTGCTGAACACATTTCCACATCTCAAAAATGTGCATGTTACTCTACATTGGCCCAACAGGTTTCTACATACATGGGCCCTGCAATGAACTGGTGACCACTTTAGGGTTGCTGACTCCTTTGTGCCCTACACTGCTGGGAAAGGATCTGGCCCGATGCAACACTTATTGGATGATGAGGATTTCAGAATGGAATGGAAGCACCTATGATTATGAACTTGGCTTGCTGGGAGAGACTTGCTCATGTTTTTGTTTCTCTTTCTACTGCTGTAACAGGTGTCTCCATTAAAAGCCTCACGAGTAAGCGTTGACCACTAGTAACTCCAAACCAGCCGGAGTTTGCAAAAGTGAGTAATGCTAACACATAAACAAAAAGCACAGACTGACACTTCGAGTGATCTTTGTATACATTAACTTATTACTGCATCATGTATATGATTTTAGATAGGTACAATATTATCAACATATGACAGTTACATTGGTATTACATCAACTGTCCTCATGTAATAAAAGCAAACTGAAAGAGTTAAAACAATTGCAGTCATTTTCATGATTTTATTAGAGTAAGTCATAGTTCTGTATATCTGAAAACATTCCAGGATTGTGAAAGAACACAAGGCTTGTCCAGTGTTAGGATAATCAGTAGTCTAGACAAGGGGAAGAATTACTTCACCAAGCCATTTCCACCCCTCCCACACTAGTTACATTGTCAAGGCAAATACAACAGTCACATTTCATGGGGATTACTTGGGCAGAACTTATATATCAAATTTAAAACAGTACTTTTATATAGTAGTTCAGCCAATCAATTATGCCTTGTTTAATATACTGTTTTTCACAAAAGCGCTACAAAAATACAGAGCCATGTTTAAGTAAGTTTGTGTCAAAGCAGAGACTGCAGCTGCCTTACAGTTCCAGAGGTCTGTGTTTGAAACTTGACACAGACTGTTTGTTTCTCTTACACCAGCAGTGTTTTTCCCCTCCCATTTTCTGCATATGTGTCTTTCAGTAATTGCTTACCCTAAATTGCCCTGATTTGAACAAGTATGGATGTATGCACAGGCTTATGTCATGAAATTTATGAAATGTTCTGGCATTCTGCCTGATGCTGCAGGGACCCTGCATTGGAAGATATGAAATTAGGAAACAAGTAAACAAATATTTTAGTCATTACTTCAACGCAGAAGGGGAACAGTGAACAGATTTTCTGTGATCAGAGAATATTCTGCTGCCAAAATACATATGAATAATATTCGATATTCCTGTATATCAGTAATGAATATGAAAACCTGACAATTTAAAACATTTTAAATTGTATCTGTCATAGTATTTTATGTAATCAAGAGTAGCGCGACATACTTTTAATGTGAAGATTAAATATTACAAATTAATTAAAAACATACTGTACATATACCTGTCCAACTAAGTGCATGTATTGTCATTAACTACTACTACCAACAATATTTTAACTTAACTATACAGATGAGAATACAAAGAAAGTTCGAAAGTCTGGTTTTGTTCCTATCGCTGAGACCGCTGAGCTGTGTTTGGTAGAACAATAATCTCATTTAAAACCGCTTAAAGCATAAAATCTACTTCAGAAAAATGTAGACGAGTTAATAGGCGGGAGCATGAGACAATGGGTGTCCTTCATTGGCAGAAACAGTGCACAAATCCGTTGAAAAATGTTAGAATGACTGGCCGCTTCATGTCGCCCCTCAACCAAACAATCAGTATTTCCAGCACCTTTTCATTAAAAACCGTCGGCTAACTGACCGTCTGGACTGGCAGGACCACAAGCGAAATATAGAAATGTAAACTTAATCCAATTCTGTGGTGTCGCTGGTAGTAAAATACGTAAAGTAATGAGCAGCAGGAATTTCCTCAGGCGGGTTCTTTGACGCGGTATCACTCAATTGACGGGCATCCTCCAATATACGGGAATGGCACTCCAGCCTCACGTCTTAACTTTGCAGTGTAAAAAGTAATCGGCCGTGTTTAACAAAAGTGAAAAAATTGCCAAAATCCAGTATTTCTGCCACTGACTACTTCGTTATCATGCCTTAAGAAACGCGACAAGAGAAATATTGAAATCCAGAGGCAGACACGTAGACGGCGCAGGATCATCTGTAGCGATCGCGCGACAACACGGCGCTTTGTGCGCACGTATGCGACTTTATAAAGTCTCTTTCAAAGAAACACGATTACACCACATATGCATGTTTAAGAGAGTGACTAGAAAATCAAACAGCAACTAATGATTTCTCTGGGAATGCAGACGTCGTTCGCAGAGACCGCGACGCGCTGCACTAAAACTATGCAGAAAACAGTACTCAGAATGCACTTACCCGGTCCGGCAACTCACTCACGTCTCTTTGTCTCATCGCCCTCAGTCGTGCTTTCTCGCTTCTGCCTATTGGTACAAATAAGAGGCAAGCGAGTAGAAGCAACGGAGCCCACATATTCACAAAGACACCCTTCACCAAGACACGATTCAGTCACAGTAAGTGGAAGTGCTTGGAAGCCGCGCTGCGCGATACTGTTTCCTCGAAGCGCATGCGAGTCTGAGTTCAGGAGTCCCGAGGGATCTTGGCAATCCCCGGGCAAACCCGCCAACTTGCTTGCTTTTGGAACGTGTTAGAAGACGCACGCTTCCTCCGAAGAATGATTTGAGTCAATCTATACAGCAGTCAGGGCGTATTCTCAACCGCATTGAGACTCACATGACGATGAAAACTTAAAACCTTAATTCAGCGTTTTATACAGGTCGTTGTGTGTTAGTGGATAATAGTGCTTAATAATGTAGAAAAAACGGGTGTTAATGAAACCAAAATGTATAAGTAATTTACATATATTTATGTGATAATTGTGTTCGCGAGTTCAAACTTAAATGGCTTCAGAATCAGCAGGGCACATACTTCATGGTAACGTAAGTAGGGCCTTTACCTAAACATTTTCAGGACTTGCACTTTTAATTATGGGGCACCGGGAGCTGGAGCCTATCTCTGCAGCATCAAAAACAATGTGGCCAAATATTAATTTTTTGTAACCTATATATCCTGTTGTGCAGAGCGTATAATTGTATGATTCTTTTTGGTTTTCATTTGGACAACACTCCCCACACAGGCAAATCAGGTCCATGGCTCCTGTGAGTATAACATTTCTTGCCAGTTGAGCCAAAAGGGAAGTCCATTAGCTCTAGTGGCTAATCGGGATTCTGAGTTAAACAGTGTCTCCGCTTGGGAGTAGCCGTGTTTCTTTTGAGCCCTAGTGTATTATTGGACACAAGGTCTCAGCCAAGGCTTTTTTTTTTAGCTATTTTGGTATATCTGTTTTAGGAACCCTCCATTCACCCTGCTAACCTGTGTGGGTTCAGAAGGTCCCAAGCAGTTGTTAAGCTTACTCATGCCAGGAAATATGCCTGATGCCCACCAAGTGTGGATAGGATTCCAGTCCACTGTATGGCATATTCATACATAAACCAATCCTAACTGATACTGAGTCAGTTTGGAGTTACTGATCAGCTTAAAGTGCATGTTGTTGGGGTGTGATCAGTGATAATAATACAGATACAAAAGAGAGTGAAAACTGGGAAGGGAAATCCTGCCTAACTCATTAGAGGAAGCAGCTGTGATCACCATTATCACTCTTGAGTTATCTAGATAGATAGATAGATACTTTATTAATCCTAAGGGGAAATTCACATAATCCAGCAGCAGTATACTGATACAAAAAACAATATTAAAGAGTAATAAAAAAATGCATTTAAAAGCAGACAGTAACTTTGAGTAATGTTAGCATTTACTCCCCGGGGTGGAATTGAAGAGTCGCATAGTGTGGGGGAAGAACAATCTCCTCAGTCTGTCATTGGAGCAAGACAGTGACAAAAGTTTCATAATTTCATATGATGAAATTACACATTGAGCAGAAACCGACTGACCAGTTTTTGAAGCCATCCTATCAAAAATCGTCAGTAGTGGTGATTCTGGTTGTCATTCTGGACAATGTCTGCATTTGCAAGTATTCATTCCAACTATTTTCACAATCTGAGCTCCACTTTTGTGTTAATGTGTGTTTGCAGAATAATTCAATAACATGACTGAATATACAGGAAAATATCAAGGAATAATGACTAGCTGTTATATTCTCTGCAAATTGACAGAATGAGGTAACAAGTAGTTTTAGCATTTCATAGCTCTTTCATCTCATTTTGATTGTCAGTCTTCAGCATTGTATGTATGTTCTGTGTTTGTGTCTACTCTGGGAAGTATAGCGTACTTCCATTGTTTAAAAACATGTTTGGCACATTTAAATTGGTCCATTGTGGATTTGTTTGTTGTGGTTGTCTGATCTGATGTTGTGTCCATTGCTGTCAAATTTGGATTCAGCTTCTCACAAAACCTAATTAGGAAAAAAAGGTTTAAAGGATGAATTCATGAGTAAATAATGATCTAATTCTCAAATTTGTTTCCATGTGTAACTGGTAGAAAGTGACATAAATAATGTAATCTGGGTACAAACATTAGGATATGGATTATGTTTTTCTCTTTGTAATCTGGTTGTCTATCAATATGCCAATATACAGTATGCAGAGTAACTGGCAACCCCTAATTGGCCAGTTCTAAGTTAGTGCACACCTGTAATGGCCCGGTACATGACCCTGCCTGATAAAACAGGTTCACAAAATGGATAGATTAATTTCTTTTAATTACTTTGATGTACAAATGATACTTAGTGTGAAAGATTAGCAGAAGAGTGTTGTATTTGCTATACAGCTTTTCTGCTGCCTTTTGAATAGGCCATTTGTGAAGTGTTTCTGGGCATTATGATAACAAAGGCTTGCGAAAGACTGTGTTTTTTAGACTTTTTGCTTTTAAATGAAACATGATTCCTGTCTCACCTTTATCATGAATGAATTTGTTTTATTTATTCTCAGTTTTAATAAAATTATGTGTGTGCAACCTTTCACTTATTTATTATGCTGTACCCCAGGCATAATTGGTGCTATGTCTTTACACATGTCTAATTAAAGAGAGGTTTCTCTTGCCTTAAGTATGTTTCTCAATATATATTTGTCTTATCAGCAATTAACTGTAATTTTATTTGCTGGTCACAATTTGTTAAGGGTATTGGTTACATAAAAAAAATAAGAATGTATAAATCAAAATCACAATGAAAAAGTGACGCATGGTGAAGCAAGAAGTGTGGTAAAGGAGTAGGTGCCTATGCAAATAACTTTAAAACGGTATAGAGAGGAATAGAGGATGGGAGCATGTGCTGATTACAGAGGCAAAGTTATGACATCTAATCAAAGGAATTCATTTAACATCAGAACCTGGCCTGAGATAACGGAACTGGTTGGAAACAATAACTGCTCTAGGAAAAGCATTGGCCACCTACTAACTCAGTGAACTCAGGAAATTTAGAAAAGGTGGCCCTACTGTGAATGGCAAGGCACAGGCCACACATATTTTATTCAAAGGGAACACTCAAACCACTTTTCACTTTTTTAGTAATTCTTAAATGTTAAGAAATAGTCCATTATGATGATATTGTAATACTATGTGCTAATTTTAATAATATGAATAACAAATTGTTTTGATTGTTTATATTATATACTGAATATGTTTCTTACTGTATTCATACTGGTCTAACTTATTATAAAAGTAAAATGTTTTAAAGTTTTACCACTAGTCACTAAATACCAAGGTTCTTAGTGATTCTTTAAAGACCTATTGCAGCTACAGTCACATAATTTACACTTCATACCTAAAATGCTGTGCTGAAAGTATTAATTTGCTGTACGGTTTACACCCTATTCTTTGAGGATGTATCACTGACATATTGTATAATACATAATGAGATCCTATGCTGCAGACATATTGATTTAAACAAAGCAGAGTATGTAGTTAAGAAAAAAACACAGCTCTTCAGATCATTTCATTACCATAATTTTTTGCTTTAAATATGTCATTAATTGCACTAAAATGTTAAAAATATAAGATCCATTGTTAAACCATTCTAATAACCAATTTTATCACAAAAAATATGAAAGTGAGAATGTCCTGCTAGCATTACAGTAGAATGCATAATGACTTATTACAAACAATAATGAAGGATACAAGACACTCAAGGGAAACAGCACAACACTGTAGAATTCAGAAAAATTACTTTATTCGATTTAAAGAATTACAAAAAGTTTCAGTGAATTCAAAACTATGTACTAAATTCCCGTGCTTTGCTGGTTTTACACCATAAGGAGTTTAACTGCACACAAGTAGTGCAAGTTTTATCAAAAACTACTGATGACAAAAATGATGTAATTCATAAAGCCTGGATTATGACTTTAAAAAACAAACCTTTATGATACCCATAAAAATGAAACATTTTGTACAAGTTCAATAAGTAATATTTATTTATGTTTCACCTTTTATATTTTTATCCAGTTATTTTGAACTTTTTTTTTCCTTACACAGTAAATGTGATATCAACAAATACCAAAAATAAAATAAGCAAAGTAATACTTCCATTTGTAGAATGTAAATTTCTCTTTGGTTTTTGAATACCAACAAAAGCGGCAAAAATGTGTAAATACCGGTAGATTATATTTCTCAAAAATTGCATTTATAACTAGTGCTTGTTCTGACTGTGATCTTATAAACAGTACAAAAATAGTAATGGAATTTAAATATTGTTTTAGTAGATACTTACCCCCTATCTTTTAATTATTAATCACTTCTTATGGATTCCATAGTATTACATCTTTGGCCCAATCACATTTTGCTCAGCTAATGATTGTGTTAGTGGGAGATCAAAGAAACAGACACCAAATAAAAAGAGTAACAAAACAAGTGTCATAAGAATGGAGATTAAATATGCACATTTTATTTGTCAAGAATTCTTTGGAATTTGTTATTTAAAAGTGGAAGGGCTTCTTTTGTGTCTTCATGCTAAATACATCTACTGTAGAATGTTTCTTCAGTCTTGTGTGATGAAAGAAGGAATAAGCAAATAAAATGAAAAAAGACTTTAAAAAGGGTCTGAAAGGATTCCATAGTCTTGAATGAGTTAGACAATGTTTTTTGTAACTTTGTGCTTTATGTATTATCTTTTCAAAATGTTTCTAATTCTTATAACAGTAATAGTTTGTTACAAAGGGTGATCTCAGTTCCTTCCAGTATACCTGTTCTCCAGTTTTGTTTTATCTCAACATACTCCATCTTCCATTTCTCCAGTTGGATAGCTGACTCTTATTTTGAAGTATTATACATGATTTTTTAAGTAATTTCAGGATGCCTACTGACTATGATGACATTTAAAATTAATTAGAAGATAATCAACATTTGGGGGCAGAAAGGAGGTGGAGATATATATGCAAAAAGTGCAGCACAAAAAGAGTGAGCAGCTTTTCTTAATGAGATAAAACCTCACACCTTCATGGGAAATGAAAAAAATCTAAATACACATGTTTAAAGAAATGATCACCACAAAAATAAGATAGGGAGAAATATTAAGCATAGCTGAATACACCCCAAAAAATCACATCTTCATTTGCTCAAATACAACAATTGTTCAACTTATTATTACTTAGTACAACACTGAAGTGTTTGCAATGTTACATCACCCGATAACACTAACATATCCAAAATGTATCTTGGTTTTGTGAATTTGCACATGCTGTATGCAGTAAATACATGACGCATACCAGGTGCACTTCTTTCAGCATAAAGCTAATTTCTTTGAGGGGAGGATGATCTGTTTTATTGATTCAGTCCAATGCCATTAGTACAATACATATTCCACCATCCATTTTCCAACCCACTGAATCCGAACACTGGGTCACGGGGGTCTGCTGGAGCCAATCCCAGCCAACACAGGGCACAAGGCAGGAACCAATCCTCGGCAGGGTGCCAACCCACCACAGGACACACACAAACACACCCACACACCAAGCACACACTAAGGCCAATTTAGAATTGCCAATCCACTGAACGTGCATTCCATCTTGATTATATATGCTTTTGATAGATTTATTATTACCAGTTAAATCTCAGTTTTTTTCATATCCAGCCCCAGGACTGTAAGAGAACATTTGGATTGGACTTGTCACATGCAATTTTGAATGCTCAAAGCTGAGTTATTTCTCATTACTTGATGAGTTCAAATTTACAGATTAATGGACCAACATTAAACTGTTAATGTCTCTTATTTTTACGAAATTTACAAATGGTTTATTACCTTTTTGTTTAGCTTACCACCTGGGTACATTTCAAAGCTAAAATTTATTTTTGCATAGTTCAGTAATTTAAAAGTCATCTGAGTAGAAACATTTCCATAAATCTTATGACTGTGTTCTTTTAAGATGATATAAGCTTTAGTTATAAATGATTTAACCAGTGGTTTTAACATATACATATAAAACATAAGAATATGACTCATAAGAGACTATAAAAATTAATTTTGAAAAATAAGTAGCAAAAATAGCTTGCAGAGCAGGCACTCTTAAAACTGCTTTTCTTTATTTTTTCTTAATTCTAAACTGTAGTAGTGCAACTCTGTGTATACTCCCCACGAAAATTCAGTGTAAAGACTACAGAAAATCTAATGTAAATCTTTATGATTACTTACAAAGCTTATTTAAATCCACCTAAAACCCTTAAAGCCCTACATCCTGCTAATCTAGGCACTAATCTATCTGTCAAAGGCCAGCTGCAAGTCTCTGCTCAGCCACAAATGTCGATTATTTACATAGTCAAATAAACTTGGTTGCAGGCTGCTCATTCATTGAAGTGTTCAGGCATTGGAACAGCTCTTATCCATATTTCTGTCATCTGACAACACATACACTGGCAATGTGGTAGATCCCTTGATACTAGATCCTAAATACCCTTGTCCTGTGTAGACGGGTCGACCTTCTGCAAAATCACTTTGGGGGGTCAGCCTAGAAACAGAAAATATATATAAAAAAAAAAAAAAGTAACAACAGAAAAAAATCAAAGAAACTAAAAAGGTGAAAAGTCTTAGGTGCAAATTACAACAGCAAACTTTGATTTACATCTACCTTTAATTCATCTATCCCATTTCATTATGAGATATATTGCAGCCACATGACAGTGGAATAGCCATCAAAGTTATCAGCAACAGTAGAAGGAAATGTGTGCTAAAAATGAAGGTATGGTAACAAAATGTAAGAAGTTAATTGGCTGAAGTCTTAGTATAAAAAGCAAGTGAGGCTTTGGAAATATCTGGTGTTAATAGTGTTAATGCAGCAATAACCATCAAGAAGAGGCAAATTAATAATATGTGGCGAAGATTACATGGAGCATGTCTTGTACAAAACAAAGACGATTTCAGTTTTGAGGACTGAATAAAAAAACAGTATTATATGGGTGTGCACAGCTTTAAAGATGTTTTTTACTTCCATGTAACTGTCAGTTTGGTGATGGGGTCAAAACTTGTTATCAAGTTAAGTTCAGACTGTGATAGTATGATGTTAAAAACAGTTGACTTTAGTATGGTGTTTATATATGCCTGCGTGTGTGTACATCTGTGAAAATAGAAGTTGATCTTCATGTTTTAAATTTACAATTTTCATTAAAAAGTCTGTGTTTTGGCATGGTTTAGAGTGCCTGGATGATGACATCCCAGAAAAGACATAGCATTTTAGACCATGCAGTTTCTGAGATATCTGCCCTGAATATTGAGGTTAATGTACAATTAATACCTCCTGGAGAAAAAAAACAAAACATATCTTCCTCAAACAAGCACCCCCTTTTACAAGCTCTAAGCCTATTGTTTTGGGTCCACTTTGGCACAGTACTTATCCCCTTGCCCTTCAAAAACAGTTTGACCTATGTCCGATGATAACTGCCATAGAACCTATTTAATTTGACTGGGATTTTTGCAGTTTGCTCCATTTAGTCATGGGATTAGCCCTTGACATTTTTACACAAGTAGTTTTTGAGCTATATATGATTTACTTCAATAAACATGTTTGCACACACAAGTGCAAGATAACTGAAGATAAGTTATCTTGTGAAGGTAACTGAAGTGTATATGCTTGATGCTGAAAAGAAAGAAATGAACACACACACACCTTGATTTGTAAAGGTTGACATGGACACACACATTAAGCCATCTTTGTAGCAATCTTTTTATCTATGGCACTTAAATAATTTGTTTGACCCAATGTGTTTAGTTTCAAATTAAACATCTAAGTTGTTCATTTGATTGCATTTTCTGTTACTTTTACTCTATATTTATTTGTGTAAATAACAAATAAGTTAATTTATTTGATTGTATGCTATTGTACGGTACAATCAGTTATTTTGTAAAGCAAAACCTTACATTGAGTGATTTCCTGTGGCATCACTAAAGTGTAATTTACAAGGAAGTACTGCATGGACCATTGCATACCGATTTTTAAATTAATAATAATGGGATCAAAAAGGCCGGGAGAAAGTACAGTACATAATATAGAGACAATGCTGAATTAATTAATATACACCTTAATGTAAACATTTGGGTAGCACGCTTACACAGTACATGTGTACTGAAGTGATTTTAGCTGCAGGTGGAAGCTCCTGTCACACCCTACACAACTGTGTTTGATCTTATTCAGGAAAAGATCCCAGTCGCCCCAAGGGAGAAAGACTTTCTGAGACTAAGGTCATAAAGCTTCTGGACAAAGGCAGAACCATAACAACAGTTGTGTGGAGCTTCCAATTGCAGCTAAAGTAACTTCGGTACACATGTACTTTGTGAGCATGCCCATGTCAATCAAACACAGGAAGCTCTCCACTTTACTTGTGATTTACGCTGTAGGAAGATAAGTAAATAAATCAAGGTAAATAACATTTGATCTAGCTTTTATATAACATATATACATGTTTTTTACATAAACACCATCACAAAACAATCACAAACAGGACTTTGCATGATACCTTGGCAAGCTCTGTAAACCCTGCTTTTTCTTTGAAGGACATGTGTGGTGCAGACTGACTGGCAGGATAATGCCCGACCTGTTGCTACATCGAAACGGTGCCATCCTTTGCCTGTACCTGGCAGGGACACCCTGAGGATGGAAGGATGGGGGGAGGCAGCTACTTCTGGACACTGCCTCTCCCAAAACGGTAGATGGCAGCTCCCTAGGAGTGTAATGGTGCCCTGGATTCCTGCACGGCATCCTGGAACTTGGAATTCAGCTTCTCAGCCCCATTGGGTACCGTGGGTGCTGCCAGGAGAAGCCATGCCTCATTCATAGCCCGGATGTACTCGCAAGTCACAAGAAAAGAAGCCCCAAAGTACTTCCAGGTGGAAGAAAAAAAGCCAGTTCCTCATTAGACCCAGAAGTGATAGCAAGTCACATGGTTGGAAGGACAGAAACACTTCCAGGTCAAGGACTATATAAAGGACTGCTGGAGACCCAGCAAGAGAGCTGGAGTCGGGAGGTGCAGGACAGAGCTTGCTGGGAGGTGTTTAGGAGAGATTTCATTTATAAATATTTATGTTTACTGTTTAATTGCCTGTTTATTGTGGCTGGGGTGCTTTGGAGGCACCATCATCAAAGAAGAAGTATTAAAATAGCTTCTTGGTGCTTTTAACCTGTGTCCAGGGTGTCTGTCTGTTGGGGTTTAAAGGGGCAACAGCGACCTCTAGCATCTTACACTATAAAAATAACACAAATTTAAACCAATCATATCCTAAGAGCTCATTCATTCATTACACAGCTTTTTAAGTAAATCGTACCTTCCATCAGGAACTCGTTGAAGACTCTCTGATAAGTTGCTCATTTTGCCAGAACTCCCAGCTTTATTTCTTCTGTCCATATCTGCAGATAAATCACGTGTAGGCTTGGTCTGGCCAGTGGCTTCTCGATCTCCAGATTTTGGTAAAAGAGGGTACATTTTAACACATTCTCCCTGTTCCATTGGCACCCTCCCAGAAGCATCTGGGTTAGTCCCAACTTCAGAAAAAGTGGTCTGAGCAAGAGTGTCTTGATTAGCAATGGCCACTGTTGATGTGCCATGGTTGGCACTAGCCCCGGTGTTGGTCCCCATTGATTTGGAGATGACCTTTAATTTATGAGAGTTTGATTTATAGTACTTCTTCTTATGTTGCACTCTTGAATTTTGCTTCAGGAAAAACTCACATGACTCTTGTAGCACTCTCCGACTTTCAGTGATAGGACTGCAACAGATATCAATGTAAATTTTTAAAAACAGATTTCAACTCTGATACCCACATAATAGGTAGAAATGAACATTCAAGTCATCATTTGTAAGTAATGATATAATCTTATTCTTTCCAGAACAACAGTTAAAAATTAATGTGGCCAAGAAAGAATTTTATGCTTTAGCTTGAGATTTGCTAGTCATTAGAATACAGATATTTGTGAACAGCAGCATCACTAAACTCAATCTCACTCATTTACAAAACAATGTTATTTATTTTTTTTTATAAATCTGTTGATCAGTTTTACTCTGTAAGACAAACATGCTTTTTCCAGGAGCCGTCAATTCCAAGATAACATGTTGTGTATACTAAAGTTGCATCATCATTAATACTAAAACTATAAATTGTTACAAGTTTTTAAGTGATTCTCTCAATGTTTGAAGTGCCAGTTAAACTGTCTTTGCTGAAACCAGAATATTGAGATTTTTACATTTTAAGTTCTGATAAAATGCTTGCACAAAATAAAACGCATCCATCTAACCAACTACTTGTATTTTCAAACCCACTTATCCTAAACTGGCTGGAGCCTATCTCAAGCAAGATTGGTGAGCAAGGCAGGAGTACTCCCTACATAGGGCACTAGGCCATAGCAGAATGAACAAACTCTAGAGCCCATTTAGCAGTGCCAGTTCACCTAACCTGTAAGTCTTTGGACTGTGGGAGGAAGCATGCAGGGAGCATGTAAACCCTGGTCTCCTTGTTGCAAGGCAGCAGTGCTACTATATATATATATATATATATATATATATATATATATATATATATATATATATATATATATATATATATATATATATATATATATATATATAATTAGGGCTGGGCAAGTTAACGAGTTATTATCGTAATTATTTAGTAATTAATGCAGACAATTATTTTATCATGCATTAACTCATTTTCTATTATTATTATTATTATTTTGAAAGCCTCAGACTCGCTAGTGATCGGTAGAGATCAGTAATCTTCTTGTTACAGTGCTTTTCAACATGCTTTTGCTAGAAGGAAAGTTAGCTTTGTTGATTTGACCTCGATTCCCTGCACGTGCATGAGTAGCGAAGAGCAAACAGCTTCTAAAATGGCATATAGAGGGATACCAAAGTGAATGCTCAAAGCAAAATAATCCATGGATGACTTTTTTTGGTATTATCGCTGAATTGGACTCTGATTTGTCGGACTCCGATTTTTATGCAAGTGATCTGGATATCTAGATCAAAAACGAAAGCAAGGTACCGGCATCAGCTGATCAGTCCCCAGCTGATCGTGGTGCTGAACATGTTCGTATAGTTGATGCACCTATGGCAACTTTCACCTGGGAGGACAGACACTTGCAATGACAGGAGGTACAAACCATATTGTGTCTCACTGCAACTACCACCCGTGCGCACCTGTCTCACGTGCATTCCTGCTGGCCGTCGAGCTGCTGCTGCAAATAGGCATCGACAACAGGCAAAACAGGCAGCAACAGACATTGTATGTTGATTTATGTGTGAAACCATTGCTTTGTGCGCTTTTCAGAAAACTGAGTTTTTTGGAAAAAATATTAGCTGTCAAAGAGTTGTTACTGAACATGGACTGTTTATGTTGCTCTGCTCCCAGATAAAAGAAAATGTTTCTGCTGGTATCTGTTCTGATAAAAAAGAAAATAGATTTAGAAATGTTAACTTTTAAAATTAAAAAAAAAAAAAAAGCTTGTCTTGCTTTGTGCAGTAGATACAATTCAATTAAATGTGACTAACAGCATGTTTATGTTTGTTTACATACGATGTACAGTGGAACCTCGGTTCACGCACGTCTCTGAACACGTACAAATCAGGTTACGACCAAAAAGGTTGCCAAACTTTTGCATCTGTTCACGACCACACACTCAGTTGACGAACAAACCAGTTTCCCTTCCGGTTCGTACACGCCGATGAATTCCGCACGTGTTCAGTCTCTCCCTGTGCATTCGCTGTGAACTCTTTGTGCTCTATTTCGTTTCCCTTCTAGTTTGAACACGCCGATGACTTCTGCACGTGTTCAGTCTCTCTCTGCACTGTACATTGTTCTCGGTGCATCACACAGAGGGACTCTCCCTCAAAACTCCTCTCAACCCAGCTTCCTCCTGTGGTATAGCGGGTCCACAGCTCCAATCAAAAAGGCCAGTTTTATAAAATAGTCACCGCACTAGTGGCTTAGCAAGGGGGCGTGGTGATGTGTGGCCGAAGCGGTTCTTGAGGAGTTCGTGATGTGGGCGTTCCTCACCTAAGTGCACAGGTGAGAAGCCGTCCGCATCCGTAATTGTTCCCAGGAGTTGCTGATTGCCATGACTACCACGCCTCTTCATAAATAGAAGCACGAGTCGGCTAGAGGGAAAAAGGAGAGAACAGGAAAGAACGGGAGGTTGCAGGAGAAGGCAGGAAGCAGGAGGAGAAAGCCGGTGCAGGAGAGAGAGACAGCAAGCGAGTGCATGCACTCGAGGCAGAGCGCGCAAGGGAGAGAGAGCGAGCGAGAGCCTGGCTGTTTGTCTCAGTGTTATTCAATCTTTTTACATTTAGTTTACTACTAGCAAAATACCCACGCTTCGCAGCGGCGAAGTACTGCCTTAAAATTTTTATTAAGAAGAAAATTAAACCTTTTTAAACTGAGGGAAAATATACCAATAATTATTTGTTAAGGACCTCTTTGTATACCACATTGTGAGCTCGGCCCTCCGGTTGTAATATGACCAAGCTGTGCGCTGAGCTTACTCTTGAGCATGCAACGTACAGTTGGCCATGTGAAAAATAATCTTGTCTCAAATCTCACAGCTTAGATTGCTGCTGTCATAATCGGTTTGAGTTTCATGGGTTGTTTCAATTACGACAGTATTTGTAGGACTTGTGTTGAAGAGACATTCGGCATCTGTCAAGCGTTGTAAGTATACAACCTGTTTCATCGATAACTTTACATCCAGCTTTTGAGTTTAAACATTCATAAACATCAAAGTGTCCACTACTGAAATCGTCAAATGTCAATCTAAGATGTTTAAGAGGCATTGGCGGTTGTCAAAAGGTGTAAAATATTTGGCCATTTCAGTACACTTGAAAGCGACAACCGAACAATTCAACGGCAGCCATCAACTCACATGCAGATGCATAGGTGAAGGGCTTAAGCATTTACTCTTCTAGTGCTCCTGTGTAGAATAATTATCTCCTGTACCGTCACACCCACCTTGAACCTGTCCCAGTCATTCAATACATAAGACACAATGTTCCTCAAGAGTGAGCCTGATATGGCCGTGCAATATGTAACAAAGAGAATGGAAAAGGTAGGTGCCATCTCCGGGCATGGAAACCACTCGGTAAGTGACAGTTCTTTGATCGATAGTGATCATCTCGATTGACATGGTAATGGGGGTTGGAATGATAAAGAAAATGGGTACCTGAGCAATGTAAAGTAAGTGTAAAATACCTATACAATAACTATAATTGTAATAAACAAACAATAAAACAGCGGAGAAGCCGTGGATTAAACAAAAAGGCTGTAGTTATCAGTAGGGAGACGTGAATCCCGTGGTGAAGCAAGGAAGGGAATGTAGAGACCAGAGCGACGGACGGTCTTATATAGGCAGGCAGCCAACAACGTGGGAGGCATTGGGATGGGGGACCCAACGCCACCTCACACGGTGACCGAGGTGCAGGCTATAGACGTATATATGTACATAAGTACTATTCAGTTAGCGTTGGGAACCCGTGTACCAAATTTCTTGAAGATGGGCCCATAAGTAACAAAGACTGTTGAAAAGTTCAATATGGTGGCCGACAGTGGCATCATACCACCGAAATAAGTACGTACATTGGTTTCGGTTAGTGCAGGGAAGCCACCTACCAAATTTCGAGAAGATGGGGCCATAAATAAAGTTCAACATGGCGGACGTTGTTGACTGTTATGACCATTATTTAGAATTTAGAATTTCTAAATGAAACCTGCTTAACTTTAGTAAGTAAGCTGTAAGGAATGAGCCTGCCAAATTTCAGCCTTCTACCTACACGGGAAGTTGGAGAATTAGTGACGTTTGGAAAATTCAATATGGCGGCCGACAGTGGCGTCATACCACCGAAATAAGTACGTACATCGGTTTTGGTTAGCGCAGGGAAGCCACCTACCAAATTTTGTGAAGATGGGGCCATAAATAAGAAAGTTCAACATGGCGGACGTTATCGACCGTTATGACCATTGCGTGTAAAATTTCGAAATGAAACCTGCTTAAATTTTGTAAGTAAGCTGTAAGGAATAAGCCTGCCAAATTTCAGCCTTCTACCTACACGGGAAGTTGGAGAATTAGTGATGAGTGAGTGAGTCAGTGAGGGCTTTGCCTTTTATTAGTATAGATTACACTGTGCATTCTATGGTATAATTAACTATTTTGTGCTTAAAAATCTTTAAAGAAAATATATTTACAGTTTGTATGGTCTGGAACAGATTAATTGTATCTACATACAATCATATGGGGGAAATTACTTCGGCTCACGACCAAATCGGGTTACAACCAGAGTTTTGGAACGAATTATGGTCGTGACCCGAGGTTCCACTGTATATGAGACAGGGACTTCAAAGAGTATTTCTTATTTGGTGCTGACTTCCCACAACTGAAGCAGAAATTTTTACTGCTCTAGTCAATTACTTAAAGTCAGTGGGACTATTCTGAATATTCTGTGTTGGTGTGACAACTAACAGTGCTGTATGTGTGACAAGTACACATTTGGAAGTTGTGAAAAAAATGCTAGATGCAGCTGCACCAAAACTATTGTGGAATCACTGCATTTTAAACATGGTTGCTAAATATGGTGGTGGAGCTTCATGCAACTCTGTAGGAAGTAGTAAAAATTGTAAATTATATTGAGAATAGTGATAAAATTTCAAAATGCTTTTAGGCATTTTGTCAGGAGAACAGCAGTAGCATTGCACTTTGGTGTCATTCATAGGCTTTCTTGAGGTAAACTGCTTTTATAAGGGTAAAAGTTTAAAAGTGGGCAGGTAGCCTTCATCAAAGAAAAATATTTAAATTTGGCTGCACACTTTGATAACAGTTTATGGACTGTGCACATATCTTACCTGGCTGAAATTTTGAGCTCAATTAATGTTTTAATATAAGGGCAAGGTAACTGCCACTTCAATAAACTGATAAAAGTCAGTGCCTTCTGGAAAAATCTCACACAGTGCACTAAGTATGTGCCCCTCAGTACTAATTATGATGGTGAGACTGGATGTCCAGCACAGACTCAATTTCAGAACAGAAGCAGCAATAAGCTAGAAGTTGAGACGGAGCTCAGAACCGCACTTTCTTCACTTTCCCCTGATTTTGACAAACAGACAAACCCAAGTGTCCCAGTTACAAATAAAAATGGACACTAAATTTAATTCAGTATTAAAAACGCCTACTGCAGGTTTTCAGGGAGGAGTACTATATACATTTCATTTGCTATGTACTCTGCACTTAAAAGGTGAGTATGGTTTTATTGTTATTTTTAATATATACCATTCAAGGGAAACTGTTGGCTATTTTACATTAAAATTACCATGAATAAAGGATCTTCACTGAAAAAAAAAAATAGATACAAATTTATATCAAGGCCAAAAAAGTTGATAACCACTTGTCCATGTGCTTGAACAATCACTTAGGTAAGCAAATAACATACCCGCAATGCTATCAACAATCAGACAGATCATGCAGAGTTTTAAAAATCAGTGTTCTACAATGAAAAATGTGTTTCATAGATAAATTTAAGTTTAATGTTAAATTACCCTGGTTTTCTTTGTCAAAGACAATAATAATATATGACAGTACGTATTAACATTCTTACTCTCTTTTGCGTGTTTTGTTGAAGAAAAATGCCCATTCTGTACAGGTCTTCTTATTGCTAACCCAGAAGACTGCAGAGATGCCAACAATCAGTGTCATGAAATACTTCACCAAGAAAAAGGACAACTCCGGCTTTGTTAAATTCTTTACCTAAAACAGGAAGAAATATTGGTTGAAATTTACATCGGAATAGTGTAATCCTTTGTATTCACTGTCAATCAATCAGTCATGTTATTAAATAGCTGTTAATAATAAGAATTAATAAGAATGTTGAACAAATATTAATTTAGCTAGTCACAAATGGAGCTTTACAGCTGAAAATGGAAAAATGAACATGCTGAATAAGAATATTCTCAGAAGTACAGAAAAACAAAATTTGGTAATAAACACAACTAAAATGACTAAAACACAACTAACAACAATAAAAGACAACAAAAACAACTGAAGTAAGCCATTCAATATGGGTTTGTATAATCTATATATAACCTTTGAGCATTCTTCCAAAAGTTATTTATTTTTTAAACAATGTTTAATTTAAGTAAAAGATGTTTCAAATTATTATTTCTTCATGTACTCCACCTGCATTGCATCTTAGTGCACTTATTATTGCAGCTTCCAAGATTCTAAATGTCTTCACAAAAAAAATGTTTTGGCCTAGTTCAAAGCTATATTCTGAAGCACCTATTTTAACTAGATGATAACTTTCAAACATTACATTTCTGTCAGTGAGAATGATGGCCATAGTTCTTCCCACTCCTCATCAATGAGCATTCTGTTTTCATCACACTTGCTCAAACTTTTTTGAATATAGTTATTCCAAAACATATTGGCTGGTTATAAAGGTTGGTTATACAATAGTGAGAACATAGACAGGTGTGAATTTTCAGGTTTTTAACACTTTCTGACCACAAGAATCTTCTCTTATGTAGCTGGTGTAAACCAAATAAACTAGCAAGCATATCTGCAGTGCAGCCAAGTAGAAATCTCCACACAAGATTAACAACTAGTGAGTACCAAACTATCAGAGTGAAGGTTCCAATGTTTCCAAGTGTCAGTGAGCTACCTTACAAAGATGGCTTATAAAACAAAAAATGAGGAAACCTTTTTAAGAATCATTGTATTATTAAAATGTTTAAATATTTGGCTTACCCTCTATTAATGGCAGTTACACCCCAATTAATTTGTTATGTTTATTTTTCAGAAATGTAGGACAAATGTTTTCTACAAAGTGATAAAGAGTTGGCTTTTTAAACTAAGAAGTCTTTATTTTATTTCTTGCACTTCTATTTTGACATACTCATGAAAAAACAGAAGTTCTGCCCAATCAATATGAATAAATGCTAAAATGCTGAACAAAACCTTATGTAAAATAAAAAAACAACTAATCTATATGATTCAATTTTTATAAATGTTCCATCTTCCAATAAAGTCTTTTTTCATATCTAAGCTTTCAGAGATTTTTCAATTCAATTTAGCTTTTTGAGATTTTTAATATTCCCAGTCTAAATGCTCTGTTGCTTGCTATTTTTCTTTCTTTTAAAACACCTATTCTACAAGTCAATTCAGTCCTGAAAAAATCAATAAGCTTATGCTCAATGCTATGGCAGATTACCTCAGATCTAGAAAGTTGTCGGTATGCAAGGTTTGATGTAAGATATTAAAAAATTTATGGATTAACAGTGTAGCTTTTTCATATGAACATTGTGCTCACTGAAAACCTTAAACATAATTGAACAAAATGTGATTAATATCCCTACTAAACAGATGGAACAAATAATTAAAATTGACACTTCATCATATGGAACTTACACACTTACTGTACATCTACAGGGTGAACAGATGAGAAAAACGTCCTATTATTAAAATTAAACAACAGCAAACAAGCCTTTATGGCAATGAAGGCATATCACTGATACGTACAGGTAAAGTATATTTCAGGGTTAGAGAAAGACAGGCAAATCATGTCCTTAAAAAATAAGGTCTAACCCTAACACTATTGTTTTTTTTTGTTTTGTCAATATGGTTTAAGTTTGAAATTGTTTCTTTCTTTGTAGTAATGGATGCAAATGCGTTTTGGATGAAGTCTCTAGAATCCACATTGGATGCATAGATATTTATCAAAATCACTTTACAATTAAATACATTTCCCATTATGATCACATATCACACTTCAGGGGCAGATAACTACATCTGGGACTACAAATGAAATTTTCTATGTATTAAGATTCCCACACCTCTAGTTTTCTTTGTATAGCTGGAGTGGAATATTTTGCCAGTCCAATCTCTTTGCAACCAAAACTGATCCTTGCTTAACAAGTGAGTCTCCTGTAAAAATACAATCTTGATGTGTATAACTGTTAGTTGAGATAATACTTTCTTCCTCTTTAATTCATGATTGAGACCGGCTCACAAAGTTCCCTGTTGTGTCATAGAGACATTGCTTCTAAACTCTGGTTCACATTTTAGACTCTTAAATTAAACTTTAAGTTATTACACACAATACCTTTAAACTTAGTTTCCAATTTTGACAGGAGTTATGGATATGAAGCCTATTGTTGTGTTGGCACAATTGTGGGGGTAAAAAAGAAAGATTAAAAATAGAGGCTAAATCATACTTCACAAAGTCCTAGTCCTCTGACATGCCTAGAGACAGAGCACATCTAAAACAAAACAAGCCTGCCAGCAGCGGTGTAGAAAGATTAAAGAAGAGATATGTATTGGCAATACAATCCAAATACTATAAACCTAGAATATAATCTTAAACAGTCCCAAAAGAATAAACCCAGGGAATGATGTTAGACAGTACCCATGGAGAAGCACCAAATGTATGACAGTACAATTCTAATATAATAAGCCAAAGGTATGATATTAAAAAATCCCCTTTGGGAAACTAAAAAAAAGGTTATAATTATAATTAAAATGTAACAGTAGCCAAGAAGGGAATAGCATGTATAAT
The DNA here is from genome assembly GCF_016835505.1 of Polypterus senegalus. Taxonomy (NCBI): domain Eukaryota; kingdom Metazoa; phylum Chordata; class Cladistia; order Polypteriformes; family Polypteridae; genus Polypterus; species Polypterus senegalus. The sequence goes on from NC_053168.1 coordinate 96,971,725, forward strand.
TACGGCAAGTGTCTCATTGCGAATGGACCAAATTGCAGGTAAAATCTAAAGAAGAAGGACATCTCACGCCTGGACAAACTGGTGAGGAAGGCAGGCTCTATTGTAGGCACGGAGCTTGACAGGTTGACACCCATGGCAGAGCGATGGGCGCTGAGCAGGCTCCTGTCAATCATGGAAAATACACTGCATCCACTGAACAGTATCATCTCCAGACAGAGGAGCAGCTTCAGCGACAGACTGCTGTCACCGTCCTGCTCCACTGACAGACTGAGGAGATCGTTCCTCCCCCACACTATGCGACTCTTCAATTCCACCCCTGGGTAAACGTTAATATTATTCAAAGTTATTGTCTGTTTTTACCTGCATTTTTATTACTCTTTAATTTAATATTGTTTTTTGTATCAGTGTGCTGCTGCTGGATTATGTGAATTTCCCCTTGGGATTAATAAAGTATCTATCTATCTTTGCCTTCCAGGACACAATGTGACTCACAATTTTCTTAGCTCTTTTTCTGCTGGAGAATTAAAAATGAAGAACTTGCCTTGAATATCCACTCTCAATTTAGCAGGATACAAGAGGCTGTATCTGTTTTTTCGGTTTTGCATGAGTGCTGTTTAACGCTGTAAAATGCGTCAAGTTTAGCAGCTGTTGAAGGTGAGAAATCAGGGAAAATACGAATGCAGTTATTTTCAAATATAATATATTGTTTCAGTATGAGAAGTGACATCAAATTTACTTTGGATTGAAATTTGGTGAAACAAACAATAAGGCTCCATCTTTTTAGGCATTCGATCCACATATGGGGTAAGGTGCTGATTATATCGGTGTCTGATTTAAAGTCCTCTCCAATTACTTTAGAAAATAGTTCAGCTATGAACTTCACTGGGCTTCCAGGAAGACCTTTAATTCTGAACTTATTTCTTCTATATCCAGCTTCCAGCACAGTTGGTCTGTCTCCAAACACTTTGCATTTGGAGTTTGTTGCCGTTGCTTTTTCGTTAGCGCCGGATGACAGTTTTTCAACTGTTTCAATATGAGACTTGAACATTTGCTTAATGTGTTGAAACTGAGCAGCAAGTGCTCTAAATTTATTCTCAGACTAACTCACAATTTCCTGTATTTTCTTTCTCAGTTTTTTCTAGCATACCTTTAAGGGTTGCCTTAAAGAGATTATTTAAACATTTCTTCTGGTCTTTAATATTCTGAAGAAGCCTCTCATTTGTTCTGTTTATCTCCTTTATATCTTTACTTATATCATTTTTAACCTTCTTTATATTATTCATTAACTTCTTTATATCTCCCCCGAAAGTGGTAGTTATTGCAGTAATCATTGTGGTGATCATTACCTTCAGCTCGGACTGTTCGTTTAGGCTTTCTCCACTGCCACTGACTCGTGAGGGACAGTTGACAGGGCGGATAGTAAGGCTGTGCTCAGTTCCAAGGAACCTTCTGGAATCAACACGCTCTCCTGGCCCAATTCACTTGAAGCTTCATTCCCACTTTGGCTCTTGGCTGGAGCAGAAGCTGCAGTGTAAGATCCCCAGAGCACTGTTCTTTCATCTATATGTTCCAGGTCAGTCTCTGGCAGGCTGTACCTTGAACTTGACCTTATTGCCATCTCTGACCACGCCCCTCTGATCATGGAGCTCAGATCACTACACCCCACATACTCGTCTCAGAGATAGCATCTTAAACCCTTTTATTAACTGACAAGAAGTGTACAGAATTTATATCCAAACAAACTGATTATCTATTAGAGACAAATGCATCCTAAGAGGTCTCTGCAGGAATACTCTGGGAAACTCTAAACACATTTTTAAGAGGATAGATTATTTCATATCTCTCCCACAAAAATAAATCCAAAACCAAGAAGGCATCAGAAATAGTCCGTGAAATTGCTAGAAAAGCTGAAGAACACACCAGGTCTCCAAATTAGGCACTTTATAGGAAAAGACAGGCTTTGCAATCAGAACTCAACATCTTGAAAATAAAAGAAATGGAACAACTCAATTTTAAATCATGACATCATTACTATCAATAAAGAGAGAAGGCTAAACAGATCTTACATCAACAAATCCACTAGCAAGAAGTTCACAATGCAATATCACTAATTACCAACACAGAGATAAAATCATTAACCATAAAAATATAATGCACACATTTAGAGACTACTGTAAGTTCTTATATTCTACTCAGTTTAAAGAAGACAGGACACAATCTAATGTGTTTTCTGATGCATTACAGATACCACAGCTAGATGCTCTTAGTGCAGAGGAATTGGATGAACCTCTATAATTCTCAGGATTACCACACGCTATAAAACTCACTTCAGAGTGGAAAAGCAGCAGGTCCTGATGGCTACCCTGCTAAACTTAATTAAAAAAATCAATTAAGTTAGCTCCCCTTTTATTAGCAACATTTATAGGAGCCAGAGACAATAAAATAATACCTTAGCTTCCAATCTTCAATGCCTATTTAATGTAATATATTCACCCATAAAGTCTAACAACCTGGAGATCTTATTATCTTTAGATGCAGTAAAAGCATTCAATATTGTTGAATTGGACTATTTATTCACTACATTGCACAACATATATAAAATATATACACACACATATTATATATATATATATATATATATATATATATATATATATATATATATATATATATATATACAAACCGGATTCCAAAAAAGTTGGGACACTAAACAAATTGTGAATAAAAACTGAATGCAATGATGTGGAGATGGGAAATGTCAATATTTTATTTGTAATAGATCGTAGATAACAGATCAAACGTTTAATCCGAGTAAATGTACCATTTTAAAGGAAAAATATGTTGATTCAAAATTTCACGGTGTCAACAAATCCCAAAAAAGTTGGGACAAGTAGCAATAAGAGGCTGGAAAAAGTAAATTTGAGCATAATGAAGAGCTGGAAGACCAATTAACGCTAATTAGGTCAATTGGCAACATGATTGGGTATAAAAAGAGCTTCTCAGAGTGGCAGTGTCTCTCAGAAGCCAAGATGGGTAGAGGATCACCAATTCCCACAATGTTGCGCAGAAAGATAGTGGAGCAATATCAGCAAGGTGTTACCCAGCGAAAAATTGCAAAGACTTTGCATCTATCATCATCAACTTTGCATAACATCATCCGAAGATTCAGGGAATCTGGATCAATCTCTGTGCGTAAGGGTCAAGGCCGTAAAACCATACTGGATGCCCGTGATCTCCGGGCCCTTAAACGACACTGCACACAAACAGGAATGCTACTGTAAAGGAAATCACAGAATGGGCTCAGGAATACTTCCAGAAACCATTGTCAGTGAACACAATCCACCGTGCCATCCGCCGTTGCCAGCTGAAACTCTACAATGCAAAGAAGAAGCCATTTCTAAGCAAGATCCACAAGCTCAGGCGTTGTCACTGGGCCAGGGATCATTTAAAATGGAGTGTGGCAAAATGGAAGACTGTTCTGTGGTCAGACGAGTCACGATTCGAAGTTCTTTTTGGAAATCTGGGACGCCATGTCATCCGGACCAAAGAGGACAACGACAACCCAAGTTGTTATCAACGCTCAGTTCAGAAGCCTGCATCTCTGATGGTATGGGGTTGCATGAGTGCGTGTGGCCTGTATTAGACAAGAATGAGAGAGCATTCCTATTTCTAAACTTGAGAAACTGGTCTCCTCGGTCCCCAGATGTCTGTTGAGTGTTGTAAGAAGAAGGGAAGATGCCACACAGTGGTGAAAATGGCCTTGTCCCAACTTTTTTAGGATTTGTTGACACCATGAAATTCTGAATCAACATATTTTTCCCTTAAAATGATACATTTTCTCAGTTTAAACTTTTGTTCTGTGATTTATGTTCTATTCTGAATAAAATATTAGAAGTTGGCACCTCCACATCATTGCATTCAGTTTTTATTCACGATTTGTATAGTGTCCCAACTTTTTTGGAATCCGGTTTTTGTGTGTGTGTGTGTGTGTGTGTATGTGTGTATATATATATATATATATATATACATATATATATATATATATATATATATATATATATATATATATATATATATACATATACATACATGCATACATACATACATATGACCTAAAACATCATCAGATTTTCACTCACAGTTTCACAGTCCAAAAAGTAGATAAAGCGAAGCCAGTTAAACAAATGAGACAAAAATATTATACTTGGTCATATATTTATTAAGGAAAATGATCGAATATTACATATTCGTGAGTGGCAAAAGTATGTGAACCTTTGCTTTCAGTATCTGACGTGACCCCACTTTGCAGCAATAACTGCAACTAAACGTTTCCGGTAACTTTTGATTATTCCTGCACACCGGCTTGGAGGAATTTTAGCCCATTCCTCCATACAGAACAGCTTCGACTCTGGGATGTTGGTGGATTTACTCACATTAACTGCTCGCTTCAGGTCCTTCCACAACATTTTGATTGGATTAAGGTCAGGACTTTGACTTGGCCATTCCAAAACATGAACTTTATTCTTCTTTAACCATTCTTTGGTAGAACGACTTGTTTGCTTAGGGTCGTTGTCTTGCTGCATGACCCACCTTCTCTTGAGATTCAGTTCATGGACAGATGTCCTGACATTTTCCTTTAGAATTCTCTGATATAATTCAGAATTCATTGTTCCATCAATGAAGGCAAGCCGCCCTGGCCCAGATGCAGCAAAACAGGCCCAAACCATGATACTACCACCACCATGTTTCACAGATGGGATAAGGTTCTTATGCTGGAATGCAGTGTTTTCCTTTCTCCAAACATAACACTTTTCATTTAAACCAAAAAGTTCTATTTTGGTCTCATTCATCCGCAAAACATTCTTCCAATAGCCTTCTGGTTTGTCCACATGATCTTTAGCAAACTGCAGACGAGCAGCAATTTTTTTTGGAGAGCAGTGGCTTTCTCCTTGCAACCCTGTCATGCACACCATTGTTGTTCTATCCTGATGATGGACTCATGAACATGAACGTTAGTCAGTGTGAGAGAGGCCTTAAGTTGCTTAGAAGCTACCCTAGGGTCCTATGTGACCTTGCCGACTATTATACACCTTGCTCTTGGAGTGATCTTTGTTGGTCGACCACTCCTGGGGAGGGTAACAATGGTCTTGAATTTCCTCCATTCGTACACAATCTGTCAGACTGTGGATTGGTGGAGTCCATACTCTTTAGAGATAGTTTTGTAACCTTTTCTGAGGTCCTCAGAAATCTCCTTAGTTCGTGCCATGATACACTTCCACAAACATGTGTTGTGAAGAGCAGACTTTGATAGATCCCTGTTCTTTAAATACAGGGTGCCCACTCACACCCGATTGTCATCCCATTGATTGAAAACACCCGACTCTAATTTCACCTTCAAACTAATTGCTAATCTTAGAGGTTCACATACTTTTGCCACTCACAAATATGTAATATTTGATCATTTTCCTCAATAAATAAATGACTAAGTATAATATTTTTGTCTCATTTGTTTAACTGGTTTCTCTTTATCTACTTTTAGTACTTGAGTGAAAATCTGATGATGTTTAAGGTCATATTTATGCAGAAATACAGAAAATTCTAAAGGGTTCACAAACTATATACACACACACACACAATTTGAGATCCAACCTGTAAATGTTGCAATCAATCTCCAACCTCACTGGGCCACATGTTTTAGGCACGGACCAAATTTACATCATTCTGGACCAAAATCTTTAATTGTCTATTAGAGAGCCTTGGCGTCACAATCATCCCTAATCCATTAACAGCTGTGTTTGGTGTACTCCCATATGGTCTTAATGTGGAAGACAAACATAATGTAATTGTGTTTACTTCACTACTAGCACATGGACTAATCTTGCTCAACTGGAAGAATTCTAACCTACCTCTTTTAAGTCAGTGGATAATTGATGTTATATACTATTTGAAACTGGGAAAAAACTCACATTGTCACTTACAGACTCTGTTCAAAACGTTTTTAAAACCTGACAGATCTAATCAATAATATTGTAGAATAAGCATTCCTATTGGGGAAAAGAATTCTCTTCAAAGGATTCTGGCTGTTAACCTCTGTTTCTTTTAGGTGGCGGTTGAATTGAATTTAGTCTTGTTAAGTTTGATTTGATTGTAAGGAATGTTACTTGCTTTTAATAAAATCAACTAAAAAAAGATATACAAAAAAGTTATTATTACTGGAATAAAAGACAATATTAATAACTGATTCACCTGGTAAGGGCAGGGTATATGGTAGTCTTTGCAATGATCGTAGATCCAAGTAGTTTCCCAAGTTGATCGATAGCCTTGTTCATAAAAGTAGCAACCCAAAAGAATAACCAGAGGAAGTAAATAAAGGCCACTGAAGATTCCAATGCGAATCATGAATTTCTTCAGCTTTTCCTGATTTCTTTCATCATGCTGGATGACCTGCCGTACATGATTAAGTGAAATGATGCCAGCTAGGAGCATGGAGAGTCCCAACACAACACTGATGCACAAAGGGGCTAGGACAAAATAGCGCAAGGAATCCAAGTCATATAAGCCCACAAAGCATACTCCACTAATGTTGTCACCTTCCACTTTGTTCATGGCCAAAAGCATGACAGTCAGCACGCCAGGTATACCCCATGCAACAGAATGAAACCACAATGCTTTTTTCTCAATAGCTTCACAACTCCATTTGGGGCCTGCTGCTAAAAACCAGGTGATAGTTAAGATAACCCACCAAATTGTCCCTGCTGTGGAGAAGAAGTAAAGTAGCATGAAAAGAATAGTGCAGGCCTTATTCTGTGAACCAAGGACTACTGTCTCCATGTTGCCTATTTTTTCACTTGCCCTGTTGCATGAGATATTGTTACCTAAGAGGAAACCAATAAAATAGATTAATGATACAAAACTATAGCATACTGCATAGAAGATAATGGGTCTCTCTGGGTAACGAAATCTTTGGACATTAATCAAGAAAGTGAAAAAAGTAAACAAGGTGGCACATAGGCAGATGATGGAAAAGATTCCGATCAAAGTTTTGGTAAACTCTACATCCTCGGCCTTAATGAACATGTTAGGGCAGGGTGGTGCACAATCACTTGCACTCAGAAAAGTAGATGACAATGTTTTTAACTGTCTAGGGCACCAGAATCCATATTCTCTCTGCACAGACCGAGAAGGCATCTGGGTGATGAGAAGTTTAGTAGATGGGGCAGACGAGGCCAACTGTGGATCCACACATTTTTCCAGTCTGAAAAATGACAAAACAAACCGATTAAGTCAACACATTTTTAATCTTAAAACTGCTTGGTATTCTTCACCTGTATTTAAAAACAAAAACAAGCTTCTCCTTTGTGTAAAGTATCTATAATAAGGAAACATTGGTAGAACTCATGTGAGTGAGCATTAATTATTTAACCTGGTAAGAAAAATAGGGTTCAGTCTAAGCATGAACAGTATATTAGGAGTAATTTCTTTACTTCAGTTTATTAAATGTTTAGATAATTTACAGTTTAAATGCAGTTAAAGAAAGCCTCCTATCTCCTAGTTATTGAAAAATTAGGTTTCACAACAGAATTCAGACCATGCATGCTACACAATGTTTATTCAACAATACTAAAAAATGCAAATTTCTTCTATCCATGATAATTGTAATCCTTTAAGGTTTGTATTGACATTTAAAAACATGCTTATTTTTCTCAGATAATATCACCAAACTATCATGCACTCTGTTGGTTTCCAATGTTGTATCTTCAAATATCTAAGTAATACGTTAGCATGTGATCAGTGGAAAACTAACATGACTAAGGCTAACACAAGCAAAGATGACTTTGAGTTGGAGAGCACATCAAACTTAATGTCAGCAGCTGCTGATATACTAAAGGATGTCAGATAATATGTATTTTTAACATGATTTAGAATTTCCAAATACAGTATAGCGAACTTACAGCATTTTGAAAGCCATTTTATGTATTGCCTGACAGTATCAGTGGCTGTACAAATGTTTTTCAACTATTGCGAGTTCTGCCACTGTCTTAGTCCTACTTTTTCCACTATGTCATAGTACAGTATATCAAACACAAGACTTTGGTAAAATGAGCCTCTCTTCTACTTCAGCAAGATAAAAGATGTGCTTTCCTTGTAGCCGGTCGGCTTAGTTTGACAATCAGTGAGCGCTCAGACAAAATTAAACCTGTTTAATAGCAAACTGCACACTGTTATCAATGTGTCTCTGTGGAAGCCATACTACATTACTGATAGTCATAAGCACATACCATAGCTCACCTTGACTCTCTGGGATTATACAAACAAAGGCCATTTAGCACATGCTGTAATCCAGTTTAAAGCAGTAAAGAAAATTTAATTTATAGTGTTATAATTTGCATATGATCTTCCTTTAAAGACCTGCACCTATGTTATAAATTTTTGTTTTGCTATAAATACATATACAGTAGTAGTACTGCTGCCTTGCAGTAAGGAGGCACGGTTTTGCACTCCAGATCCTCCCCATGTGGAGTTACCATGTTCTCCCCAAGTGTGCGTGGGTTTCCTCTGGGTACTCCAGTTTCCTCCCACAATCCAAGACATGCAAGTTAGGTGGATGCCATATTGGCTCTGGTGTGTGTGTGTGTGTGTGTGTCTCTGTGTGTGTGTTCATCCTGTGATGATTTGCGCCCTGCCTTGCACCCAATGCTTACTGGGATAATCTGCAGCCTCCCACAACTTTGCAAAATGGTATAGTATGGTATAAATAAATGTAAAAAGTGAAATAATTGAACACCTATGCACTATTATGGCCACTCTACTTTAAACCTGTATATTGGAAGTGCTACAGTATATAAACAGCAACAACATTTATTTCTATAGCACATTTTCATATGAATAATGTAGCTCAAAGTGCTTTACAAGATATCAAAGAGAAAGTTACAAGAAAAGAAAAATTAAATCCAGTTACGTAAGAATAATAATAAATAAGCAAAACTGAAAAAATGAAAGTAAAAAAATCCATATAAGCTTAAAAATATAGACATATTAATTAGTAGAGGAGTACAGTCCTTATAAACAATATCAAGGCAAAAGCATCACACAAATAAAATTTGGAGTTTCAGTAAATAGAATATAACTAAAGAGTGTTAAGAATCAATAACATCAATGTCAACTACCAGTAATGAGGAAAAATTCACTGGACTTCAAATCCTCAGGATATGGGTTCAAATCCCACTACTGACACTTTGTGACCACGAGCAAGTTACTTCACCTGCCTGTACTCCAACTGGAAAGCCAAAAGAAATGTACCCAGTTTCATCTCTCAAATGTTATCAGTCACCTTGGGTAAAGGTGTTAACCCTAATATTTCTTTTCCTATCGCAAGCATCAATTACTTGAAACAATCCATAGAATTTGGAGATAAACACCTGTTTTGTTTTGCTTTTTGGAAATAAAAAGACAAGTTTTGATTAAGCAAGAATTTGTTTGCATATTTTCACAACCAGTCCATACAGGATGCTGTATTTCTTTATGCCATCCTGGCACATTGGAATAATAAGAACAGTTACTCCACCGTCCTGTTAATAGACTATAGCTCGGCATTTCATCACTGTTGTACCATCAATGCTGACCACCAAACTCTTCAATTTAGGATTCAATGATGTCCTTAGGATTCCTCAACATGTGCATGTTGGCAACAAATTGCCTCATCCACAATGACCCTCAACACAGGTACTCCACAGAGTTGATACCCTTTCTGTACTCCTAGGCTGTGTTCACCAATGAATTTCTGGCCAGATACAGTTCCAGCTCTATTAATTAATTTGCTAAATACACCACCATCATCGGCCTGATCACCAACAATGACACAAACACATTACAGAGAAGTTGTCTCTCTGCTGACTCAGTGGTGCCAGGACAACTATTTCCCCTGTAATGCCAGAAAAAACAATAGGCTGGTCACTTACTTCAAAAAGCAGGCTACACACCCACTGCATTTTTGGGTGCTGTTAAAAGAATGAGAATTTTTTAATTTCTTGGAATTACCAAAGCTGAAGAACTGTGGTGAAAAGTCTTACCAGCACCTCTACTTTCTCTAACGTTCCATTTGTCCATCTGTGCTCACAGACTTCTGCAGCTGCATAGTGGAGTCCATCTTCACTGGTTGCATTTTCTGGTACAGTGGAACCTCGGTTCACGACCATAATTTGTTCCAAAACGCTGGTCGTAAACCGATTTGGTCGTGAACCGAAGCAATTTCCACCATAGGATTGTATGTATATACAATCAATCCGTTCCAGACCGTAACAAACTGTATGTAAATATATTTTTTTTAGTTTTTAAGCACAAATATAGTTAATTAAACCATAGAATGCACAGCGTAATAGTAAACTAAATGTAAAAACATTGAATAACACTGAGAAAACCTTGAACAACAGAGAAAACTAACACTGCAATAGTTCGCGCTATAGTACTAGGAACCACTCGCTAAAAACACTTTTTTTTTTTAATGAGTTTTAAGCACAGGGAAAAAAAAGAATATTTGAAAAATCCGTAATTTAATAAACCACCAAGAAAAGTAACATTGCCACAATGCACACTATGAACTGATCGCTGTAAACAGAACTGAAAACAAAAACAAGCCTTTTCTACCTTATGCGTCCAACCCTCCCTCTTTTGCTCGCTCGCTCACTCTTTCATGTGTGCGTCTCAGTTTCGCGAGCCTGCAGCGCCTGTGTGTGCCTCTCTCTAGCGCACTCCTCTTTGTGTGTGCCTCTCTCTAGCGCACTCCTGTGTGTGTGTGCTTCTCCCTAGCGCACTCCTGTGTGTGTGTGTGCCTCTCTCTAGCACGTGCCTGTGTGCGCCAGTCTCTCACGCATCTGTGTGTATGTGCGTGCCTGTGTGCGTGTGCCTCTCTCTCTCGCACGCCTGTGTGTGTGTCGCTCTCTCTCTCTTGCTGCACAGAAAATGCACAGGGAGCGACTGAACATGTACAAACCGAAAGGGAAACTGGCTTGTTTGGTCGTAAACCGATTTGTACGTGTACTGAGACGTTCGTGAACCGAGGTTCCACTGTATATATGCCTTGAAGACTGTAAAGCACTGCAGAGTGTGGTGAAGGCAGCACTAAATATTACCCACTCCCAGCTGCATACAAATTTGGTTACAAAATAATGTAACGTTTAAAGCCAGAGATGAGTCTTGTGACTCGAGTTCACAAGTCACAAATTTCATGGCTTCAGACTCGATTTGACAAAATTGAAATAGATTTGAAACTCGACCTGGACATGAGCAGTAATGACCTCCACTTGAACTTTGATTTCTGCACTATGACTTGAGAAGGCTTGAGATCCAGCTAATAATAATAATAATAATAGGTTTGATCTATATAGCGCCTTTCTCATGTTCAAGGTGCTTTGAAACTCTTTTGTGTGCAAGTATTTAAATGAAAGCAGAGAGAAAGCTCCTAAAACCTACTATACATTTTAACTACAAAGATTATAAAATTGTTATAAAAAAAAAACTGCAACATGCAAAGCATATGGGATAATCTCAGATAGATATGCAACAATCTTGAACTTCATTCAACATTTGAGACACAAATAATGGTAAATTTGGCTTAAGTAGTAATTAGCATTATCAAGACAGATGTAAGTCACAGTTGAACTATAAGCTAGTAATTTTGAAAAGGCTGTCAATTTAATATAAATGTTGTTTTATGTTAAAGACTATATGGACAAAAGTATTGTGACACACCTCTTAACTATTGAATTCAGATGTTTCAATCAGACTCATTGCAACAGGTGTATACAAATCAAGCACCTAGCCATGCAGTCTCCATTTATAAACATTTGTGAAATGTAATGGGTCATTCTGGAGAGCTCAGTGACTTGAAGAGTGGTACTGTGACAGGATGCCACTTTTGCAATAAGACAGTTTGTGAAATTTCATCCTTGTGGAAGCCCACATAAAGTCACAGAGCAGGGTCAACAACTGCTAAGGTGCATGGTGCATAAAAGTCGCCAATGCTCTGCATATTCCATAGCTGAAGAGTTCCAAACTTAAACTGGCATTAACTGTGTGGTGGGAACTTCATGGAATGGGTTTCCAGTCAGATAAAGGTTCTTAATATTATTAAAATGCATAAAACAATTAGTTTACTTACTGTTACTCTTGAAGTTCATGATTTTCTCAGTCAAAAATATTCACCAATGCCCTAGCAATGCTTCATTCTTCTAACAGACTCCCAAAATGATTGTTGGCCAATTTTGTCTTTTGTAAATGCAATACATCATAGGCCTAATGAGATGGTATTTCCTAATAATTTTTTCCCAGCTTTTTATTGTTATGTTCAGTTGCACTTTGAAAATTGTTTCACATTACTTTTGTACTTACATAATGCTTCTTTTTTTTATCCATGTATTAACATTGAATTAATAGTCTGAAACTGTGACAATACATGTAATATTAAAAAAGCATTTGTGATCTAAGAAATGCCAATACATTTGGCAAAAACAAATTCTAACTTGTTTGGGACATGCAGTTTGAGACTGTGACTGACGATTTGCCTGGGACTTGGGTATAAGAAATTGAGGCTTACTTGTTCCTTGCAAAACAATTACTTCTTCCCACTTCTGTTTAAAGCGCTGTATACATTAAGAATGTGCTCTTTTGAAGAATTCAAGTATTTACACTGTCTAACTGAATATGTGTGGCTTCCATTAAAAGCTGGCAGCTGTCTGTGGGTTTACACTACAAGTCTTGTTTTATAATTATAAAGTCTATGCTATTTAAACATCATATTGGAGCTGTAAGTTCTAATGAAGTGAACGTGTCTGAACAAAATGATGTAATTTCAGCATAAGTATGTGTTTATGTGGAAACATAAGGATATATTATGTGTTAGGACGCAATCATTTAAGCACTGGGGTATGAGAGGCCACATAAAGTAAAAAAGCAAAAGCCATGTATACATGATCAGTAAACTCTGAATATATACAGTAGTTATATGATGTTGGTTTCTTATTCTTGTTCTTTAATTCCTGCATGTGTTTTTTATATTTATACTTGATCCAATTTGATCTCTAAACCAGCGGCCTAATATATGTTTTTCTTAAACATAATGCATATTCACCATAATTCCTTAAAGGAATATTTATTTATTATATTTAGAAAAGTAAATAAATATGTTAACAGGTAGGGCTGCAACGATTAGTCAACGTAATCAACGACACAGACTACAAAAAATCATCGACGCAGATTTTTTATAAACAGAACCTTCAATAGAGGCTCCAGTCACAAAGAATTACATTGGTTTTTGTAACTGTAATGCACTATATGAACGCCTGGGGGCAGTATCGTTTGTTATTGTTTGTCAAGACTGCACATAGTCCTACCAATGCAAGCATCCTGGAGCTGTGATGTCGCCGTCTCTTGAGAGGCAAGTTTTAGCAAGTAATGTTAGTGTCACGTGTTAACGTTTATGTTTGTACTATAATGTGCATATCAAGGTTTCAACAATGACAATAGTTAACCCTTAAACCAAAACCTACTTGGGGGTTAATGCACCCCTGGACGCCAAATACTTTTTAGCTTAACATTTTAAGTAAACGTCACAATTCACAAAGAAAATGTGAAATTTTAATGGAACAAGTATTTTTTTTCATGTAAAGAGCATCACAATAACTGCAACACTGATCATTTTACACACTGCAAATGAACTGTATAAACTATAAAAAAAAAAAAACTACTGCAACAAACTATTAGTATATTTTCAAGGTGCAACTGAAGCCATTGATGAAATTCAGTAAATCATCGAGCCAACTGCGCTTGAACTGGCTGCACGCAAACACACAGAAGTAAACGCTGATGCTGGCAGGCTCGTCTAGTGCAGTGGCTGAATCCCAGAGACAGTAGTGCTGCAGTTCTGCCAGGGCCGGCAGTGGTCATGAGCTGGCTGCTCAACAAATATATACGGCACTGACTGATCAGCTCCGGTGTGCTGGCAAATTGCACTGACAAACAGCTTTAGCCGGTTGTGGAATTTAACGAATGTACGTCGCCGAATATACTCACCCCCTGTGTGTGGCAAATTGTACTGAGACACGACTATAGACGATTGCAGCATTCAATGAATATACATCACCGAATATACTCAGCTCCGGCGTGCTGGCAAATTGCACTGAGAAACAACTTTAGCCAGTTGCGGAGTTCAATGAATGTACGTCGCCGAATATACTCGGCTTCGCCGTGCTTCCAAATTGCACTGGAAACTGACTCTAGCTGGTTGCTGCAATCAATGAATGTACTTTTCCGAATATACTTGGCTCCGGCGTGCTGGCAGTAATTAGCTTTTTACATATTTTAGTCCGTTTTTTTTTTTTTTATTTTGGCATAATATAGTACATGATATGATAAACTACAACACTTTTCTTTCAGAGTGTGATGATTAAAACATCTTTCTCTGTCTGCAAAATAATACTTGTGTATTCTTGCTACCTCTACTCCCTCTTAGCGTCTCTTCTCAGCAGCTGGGAAAAGAAGAGAGCCAGCCTCACACCAGAGCATGTCGAAATGCTCACGTTCCTGCACTGCAATTAGGAATATATGAACTGAATCTTTTATAAACTGTACATTATTGTTTTATTTTATTAGAATTGAACTTTATTTAAACTTTTGGACATTAAGACACACCAGTGGCCATTTTTGGTTAAGTTAAATGCACTTTTTTTTTAAAGACTATGTGCATTTTAGTTTGTATTGTTTAGTGTATTTGTTTTTTACTCTGATGGTCACACTAATAGAAAACATTTGATTATTTTCAAATTCATTGGTTTCACTGGCTGTTATTATTATTAATTTTAATCGTGTTAATGCAGAGACATCAGGGTGACATTCACAGGTGGACAGACGTGAGCAGATGAGGTAAGACATGCACTGGAGCCCAGAACAGGATGTGCAACCACAGGTTGCAGGCATCAAAATAGTCAGGCTTGAAATAATCGTGACTAATCAAAAAACAAATTGAACGATTAGTCGACTACCAAAATAATCATTAGTTGCAGCCCTATTAATAGGTTAATGAGGAATAGCATGACCAAGGGAATTAATTCCTTGATCAATGCAAATGTGATGTTATACTAATTGCTGCCTCTGGAAGAGGTGGATGTGAAAGTTGTCACAGATAAGTTGAAAATTAGCTACCTATAGCTCTCTCTTGGCAGAAAAGGACTGCAAGCAGACAATAGATAATAGACGACAATAGATGAGTCAAGAAGTTACATTTACTTTACAATGATATGGCATATACAAATGGAAGGTTTGCAACACACAGAAAACAATGGTAAACTGTATTTAAGATTATTCATGCCAAAATTAAATACAATCCAATGTGTTAAACTGTGTTGAAATGCAATATATAAACAGGGAGTTGACAGGTGGTATATGGCAATCTAAATGATGATTTAATTCTCCTGCTTGTCGGAAGAAGGGCAACATATAATATACTATTATCTATACTAATAAAAGGCAAAGCCCTCACTGACTGACTCACTCACTGACTCTTCACTAATTCTTCAACTTCCCGTGTAGGTAGAAGGCTGAAATTTGGCAGGCTCATTCCTTACAGCTTACTTACAAAAGTTGGGCAGGTTTCATTTCGAAATTCTACGCGTAATGGTCATAACTGGAACCTATTTTTTCGTCCATATACTATAATAGACTTCTGCTCGATAGCCGTGGGAGGCGGAGTTACGCCTCCCACGTAATTTAGTGCCTGCCCATATAAGGCCGTCCGTCAGCGGCAATCCAAACTCCGCCTCCCACGTAATTTAGTGTCTGCCCATATAAGGCCGTCCGTCAGCGGCAATCCAATAGAAACACTGCCGCTAAATATTCACGGGTGAAAGACTGTGCTTATGCAGACGAAGATGAGATGGTCAGGGTGGTGTTTGGCACAAACTCAGCGAAACTGCGAGAGAAACTTTTAAGTGCCGGGTCTTAGCTAACATTAAATACAGCCGTGGACATCGCACGAGATGGCATCAGCACAGCTGGGAACCTTCGATGCACGTACACCGAGCGGCTCACGTGAACTGACGCAGTGCACAGACAAAAAGCAACAGTTCCAAAGAGTGCTGAACAAAAACCGAATTACACAATTGAGAAGGCAGCAAAAAAATATGAAGCGTGTGACACATACAAACATATTCATAAGTGCAGCTACTGTGGAAACAAAGCACACGGTGGAAAAAGTCAATGTCCCGCTAAAGGAAGACAGTGTAAAAAACCCGTGCATGCAGTGTGTCAGGTCTCAGATAAAGAGGAAGACGAGCTGTTTATTGATGCAGTAAGAAACGAATCGATGAATTAAACCTGTTATCTTTACAACGATTGACAAACACGGAATGTAACTTGAACACAACACATCCTACAAATAGGAACCTGATTGAAAGAAATAATGATAATAAAATCCTTGATGACAGCAACACTCATAAAACAATTACTGTATATGGACAATCATGTTACGTTATTTTTAAAATGTTCCCTTTTCTTTTTCATAACTTCTTTAACATACTACTTCTCTGCTGCGAAGCGTGGGTATGTGTGTGTGTATATATATATATATATATATATATATATATATATATATATATATATGTGTATATATACACCCCAATCTACATACTCTCAAATAGACAAACCACACACCGTGGCACAATGGAAGAGGCTTCGCCTCTAGCGCCAACGACCGAGGTTCGATTCCCGAGACGGGTGCACTGAGTATGTCGCCTGATGACCTCAAAATTAGGGCGAAACACGTGTCGCGTACTCTTTGCATTATTTCACAGTAAAACTATTTCAATATATATATACATACATATATATACACACACATACATATATATCAGCGCTTCCCGATTCATTTTACCCTCGCATCCCCTTGGTTTGAGACGTATGAAAAAATATGCAGTTAACGCAGAAAGACAGATCACCAATTGAAGCTTTATGAATAATGGATACTTTATTTGCCATCAATGATTGCTTTGGTAAAGCCATACTCAGTGTAATCACTAGATGAACGGTAAAAAGTAAGAGCGAGGGGAGGGTGACTTATTGAGGCACGCAGGTGAAACCACAATAGCACGCGGGCTCGATGTAGTGCGCGTCAACTCGATCAAAATTGCGCGATCACATTCGAAAAAAATATATCTTTTCAAGTTCTATTTAGTCGACACAAATATCTTTGGTTGGAATGTAAGGCGAATTTACTCTTTACATTTCTATGGTGAAGAAAAATGTATGCAATGATGCCTACATTTAACTTACATTCCTACCAAAGATATTTCTGTCGACTAAATAAAAATTCCTTCTATTTAAAATTTAAATAGAACTTGAACAGATACGATAGTTCATAATATCCACGCAGACTTGCATGCAAGAGCGGAGTCATCCGTTTTAACAAGCAGCGTATTGCACTGATACTGAAATAGCCGCCCATTTAATTATTTAGGAATGGATAAATAAATTAAGATTTTGTACAAATAATGTTTTTCATTTTTCTTCCTTGATGGATTCTGGCACCCCCAGCAACAGTTGCTCGCACCCCAAAGAGAGTGTGTGTGTGTGTATATATATATATATATATATATATATATATATATACACACACATACATTCACACACATATATATGACAGCAACACTCATCACTCACAACAGAGACAAAACAATTACATTGACAATCATGTTACGTTATTTTCAAAATGTTTCCTTTTCTATTTCATTACTTCTTTAACACACTACTTCTCCACTGCGAAGCGCGGGTATTTTGCTAGTATAATAATATATAATACCTTGGTATTACAGAGGGTATGAATTAAAGCTACAAAGAAACCAAGCTTGGTGATGCTAACAAATGTTCCACTGTTTTCAGTATTTAATTAAAATCACTAAAAAGTCACACAATGATAATTTAAATGCACTGCTTAATTTAATTTTAACTTTAAAAAGCAACTTTAAAGAACAGGAGAAGAGGAGAGAAGATTTTCATGCAGACCTAAAACATACTTCTTGCCATTTAAATACACTAGTTGACAACTATAATGATTAAACTTATGCCTGCTATCAAAACACAGAAATGTTTATAAGTGGATTGTCTGTCTCCACAAATGTTGGATTTGTTTGATTTCATTTAGTTTTGGTACAATTAAAGGATGGTTTCAAATAGAAATGGAATACACACAGAACTGCTGCTAAGCAAAATGCATTACGTCTGCTTTGCTTTTAGTTATAACATGCACTATATGGACATGAATTAAAATGCAATATGCTTTTGTATTGCATTTTAAACTGACAGTAAAATTGTGTGCCATAGCGAAGAGCTATTGATCACTGGGTATATCCATTCCAAAATTAAATGTCCCACTTGAATTACATTTCAATGTGTTCAACACATTGGATTACATTTAACTTTGTCATGAATAATCTTCCATAAAAGTGACGATTAGGGCAAAATCTTTTCAAAAATACACTGCTCGGATTCATGCTATAAAAGTGAGTATCCTAGTGATTTGACATGCCAAAAAAACTTAGTAGCTGCTAAGATTTAAACTTTCTAGACATTCAATGAAATTTTATATCCTGTTCTAAATGCAGTTTTAATACTTTCTGATGCTGTGCATCTTACCTCTCACACTGAAGCTCAGGAGGCCAAGCAATTCCAAATGTTTCTATCAATTGTCTACAGTCAAAGTGAACACGTTCACACAGGCCTTGACAGGGGTGGATCACTCTTACATGTTCTGTACACTCAGGAAGGAACGCCTGACACAGGAAGGTTTGTACATCGGGAGAGCACTGTAGTTTGATAAGTGGAGCAAAAGGCTGAAAGAGGAAAAAGAAAAAAAAAACAAATTAAGACAAGATGAAAAAAAAAAAAAATTTCAAACATGCTCAATAAATAACATTACTAATGTTCAAATCTTTTCCACATAGAGTAATTAACATTTTCATAACACTGAACTATATCTTTTAAGACATAGTGTTTTGTTATTAAATATAGGTTGCATAAAATACAAAGTAATCTTGACACCCATATACTGAAATTTCTTTCAGCCAATTAAAAAGTATAAACAAGTAAGAAGTAACATTTATTGCAACAAAGTTAATAATATTATAATATTTTTTTGCATTTATATAGCGCTTTTCTCACTACTCAAAGCGCTCAGCAATTGCAGATTAAGGGCCTTGCTCAAGGGCCCAACAGAGCAGAGTCCCTACTGGCATTTATGGGATTCGAACCGGCAACCTTCTGATTACCAGTGCAGATCCCTATCTGGTATTAAGAATGATGAATATTAACTAAAAAAGATAAATTATAATAAATATAGTATAAATATAAAAAACACATTAGTATGTTTAGCCTTTCATCACTTGGCAGACTCTCTCCACCTACCTACCCATAGTTCGGTAGAGCCGTTGTCAACTCAGTAATTTTACAAAGTTTTTCTTTATCTCTTCGTCATTAAACAAAGTTTTTAAAGCAAAAGTGATTGGTTAGCAACAATATTCTGATCTTGTATGATGAACTTGTTAGTCTCTTGATCATTGCTGTTTTATTTTCAAAAATCAGGAGTGGTCTCCCCTAGACTTTCTTGTGTACTCAGATATGGGGATGAATATTTGAGGAATAAACCACAAGACAATGATTATATTATGTACATTAAAGAACCATCAACAACAACTCAAATCAAATTAATAGCATATTGAACAATTATAACAGAAAAGCTGAATAAATTGGACACTGCAGCTGCATGAATAAATAAAAAAAGGGAGTATGTGTTCAGGTAAAGTACTACTTGCGGTTGATGGATTTGGCCCAAAAGTTAATAAAGATCTACAATTACAATTATAACGACCACATGCCAAATTTCATCCATCTATCTAGTTGCATTGTTGAGTTATTGTGTTTACACACATACATACATAATTCCAAAAAATTGTATTTTCGGACTCTGAGGGGTCTAAAATGTCAAAATTCATCAAAATCTCGAGGTTGAATTTTTTTCATGATTACTATACTTTCTCTATACTTCATGTGCGAAGTGGCAGGTGAATTACCATCAACAAAAAGCAGGCACCTGAGAAATAAACTGAAACATTACTCACTCGTGATTTTTCTGTCCATACAGTAAAGTTTTTGTTGTCCACCACATTCCAGTTTCAAGCGTTTCAATTACATCTTGATATACAACAAGTGCTAAAAAAGGCTATTCTATTCCACATGCTTTACACGTGTATTCAGCTTGCTCTGTCACCGCAAATGCTGTATGAACACCCGCCCGTCATCACCAGTCGCCTTTCACTGGATGAACATGTGCAGGTGGCTGGTGGTGGATGACTTTCAGTTTTCGAATTGAAAGGGTTAAAACAAACAGCAAGAATATTCATTCAAAAACGAAAACTAAAATTATTTTAGTAAATTATTATTTCAAAAATACTATTTGAATTTTCATGCCACTACTTGAATAATATTCAATGAGACCCCTCCCATCAATGTCACATAACCATAACATTGATTTTTCTGACATGTTGAAAATTTATAACAACATCATTCATTTATATAGCACATTTTCATACAAAAAATTTAGCTTAAAGTGCAACACTACAACAACACTAAACTTTAAAACTTAAAGGATAAGTTCAGTATTTTTCAAGTCGAAATTATGTCTTCACAATCGTGGTATGTATTAATTTGCCAAATGAAACAGAGTTCTAACATGAAGTACTTATCTATAAATTTTAAAAAAGGCCTAAAATGTTTTTTTGTTTTGGAATGGAGGTAATAGATACTGGGGTCTGCTTGAAAACAATGGCATTAAAACTTACCAAATACATTCATTTTTCAAGAAAAAAATTTTACCAAATATTGATTAGAATCTTGAGATTGTACACACATCAATCATGTCTATGTTATTTTAAGAAAGAAAAGAGCAAAATATTTTTGTGAGATTCTGCCACTTTAACAGGACATTGGCTGTGTGCTTCACTTTGCTGCTCATCTTCCTCCATGGGGCCAGGGAGGTGGTTTCACGTTAAAGAATCGTCTCCAAGTGCTAGTACTGATACTATTGAATGTTGATGTCAAGATGTGAACTGTTGTCTCTGTTCTGTAGAGAATTAGATAATAATCACTGAAAAAAATTCACACCTGCCTTCACTCACAATCTGTCACTATATGGAAGCCTATTCCCACCAATCAAAAATTTTTAATTTGTTATTTCACAAACATACTGCCGACTGCTGCCACTATCATTATGCATGCGTGAGTTTTGGAAGTCTAGTGACAGAAAAGTTGAGCATGGGCAAAACACAAAGCAATTAAAAAAATGAATGGCATAGTTTAAATATAAAGAATGACCTTAAACCTGAACATTTAACAAAATACTCCTTGAGAAAGTATAACCTGAATTTGAATGCCTTCATAAAAGGCAAGTTAAAAAGAAGGCAAAAAGAAAATGAGGCCAATGTATTAATTATGAAATTGGTATAGCATATGAGAACAGACATGTCAAAGTAAAAATTAAATGATCAAAATGACTGTTGACTTTGAATGCACTGCTGATGACTGATTTTATTTAAAGAATAAGCATCTCTTAAATGGGCATACATTAAAACTTGTGTTAAAACTCTTCAAATACTATTCTCAATTGTTCATCACCATTAACAACTTGATAATTATACTCTACTTCTTCTTTCAGCTGCTTCCGTTAGGGGTTGCTACAGCAGATCATCTTTTTCCATATCTTCCTGTCCTCTGCATCTTGTTCTCTTACACTCAACACCTGCATGTCCTGTCTCACCACATCCATAACCTTTCTCTTAGGCCTTCCTCTTGTCCTCTTGCATGGCAACTCTATCCTTACCATCCGTTTCCCAATTTATCCAGCATCACTCCTCTGCACGTGTCCAAACCAACGCAACCTCGCCTCTCTGACTTTGTCTCCAAGTTGTCCAACCTGAGCTGACCCTCTAATGTACTCATTCTTAATCCTATATCCACCCCTCATCATACCCAATGCAAATCTTAGAATCTTTAACTCTGCCACCTCCAGCTCCGTCTACTGTTTTTGGTCAGTGCCACCGTCTCCAACCCATATAACATAACTGGTCTCACTACAGTTCTGTAGACCTTCCTTTTCACTCTTGCCGATATCCGTCTGTCACAAACTACTCCTAACACTCTTCTCTACCCATTCACCCTGCCTGCACTCTCTTTTTTACCTCTCTTCCACAATCCTTGTTACTCTGTACTGTTGATCCCAAGTATAACTTATCCACTTTCACCAACTCAACTCCCTGCATCCTCACCATTTCACTAACCTCCTCTCATTTACACACATGTATTCTGTCTTGCTCATATTGACCTTCATTCCTCTCCTCTCTAGAGTATATTTCCACCTCTCCAGGGTCTCTTCAACCTGCTCCCTACTCTCGCTACAGATCACAAGGTCATCAGCAAACATAGTCCACGGGGACTCCTGTTCAATCTCATCTGTCATCCTGTCCATCACCAAATGAGAAAGGGCTCAGAGCCGATCCCTGATGTAATCCCACCTTCACCTTGAATGCAGCCGTCACTCCCACTGCAGACCTCACCACCGTCACACTTCCCTCGTACATATCCTGTACAACTCTTACATACTCTTCTGCCACTCCCGACTTCCTCATACAATACCATAACTCCTCTCAAGGCCCCCAATTATATATTTTCTCCAGGTCCACAAAGACACAATGCAACTCCTTCTGGCCTTTTCTATACTTCTCCACTAACACCCTCAGGGCAAATATCGCACCTGTGGTGCTCTTTATTGGCACGGAACCATACTGCTGTTCACTAATTATCACCTCCCTTCTTAACCTAGCTGCCACTACTCTTTTCCATAACTTCATGCCGTGGCTCAACAATTTTATCCCCGTGTGGTTACTACAGTCCTGCACATCCCCCTTATTCTTAAATATTGGCACCAGTACACTTCTTCTCCACTCCTCCGGCATCCTCTCACTTTCCAAGAATCCATTAAACAATCTGGTTAAAAACTCCACTCCTAAACACCTCCATGCTTCCACAGGTATGTAATCTGGACCAACGGCTTTTCCATTCTTCATCCTCTTCGTAGCTGTCCTTACTTCCGTTGCACTTCCTGATTCACTATCTCCACATCATCCAACCTCTTCTCTCCATTCATCAGCCTCTCAAAGTACTCTTTCCATCTGCTCAACACACTCTCCTCGCTTGTGAGTACGTTTCCATCTTTATCCTGTATCACCCTAACCTGCTGCACATCTTTCCCAGCTCAGTCCCTCTGCCTAGCCAATCGGTACGGGTCCTTTTCTCCCTCCTTAGTGTCCAACCTCTCATACAACTCATCATACACCTTTTCTTTAGCCTTCGCCACCTCTCACTTTGTGCCTTATCTCATTGTACTCTTGTCTACTTTCTGCATCTCTCTGACTATCCCACTTCTTCTTTGCCATCCTCTTCCTCTGTATACTCTCCTGTACTTCCCCATTCCACCACCAGGTTTCCTTTTCCTCCTTCCTCTGTCCAGATGTCACGCCAAGCACCCTTCTTGTTGTCACCCTTACTGCATCTGCTGTAGTTTCCCAACTGTCTGGTAATTCTTCATTACCACCCAGTGCTTGTCTCACCTTCTCCCTAAACTCAACCTTGCAGTCTTCCTTTTTCAACTTCCATCATTAGATCCTTGGTTTTGCCCTCACTTTCTTCCTCTTCTTGATCTCCAACGTCATCCTACAGACAACCATCCTATGCTGCTTAACTACACTTTCCCCTGCCACCACTTTGCAGTCTATCCTCTGACCTTCTTCATTTCTCTCCTTGACACCATACCTACTCATAACCTCCTCATCTCCTTGTGGTGTTATGGGTCCACAGCTCGTTGAGAAAAGGCCATTTGTAATAAATAATTGATGTGCTCGCGGCTTATCGAGGGGACGTTGGGCCATAGTGAGCCGCGGGACGATCCGTAGGGTGTGGGCGTTTCTCACCTAGTGCACAGGTGAGGAACTGCCCACATTCATGATTGTCCCGCGGCTAATGCTGCAGCTGCGGTGGCCCTCGTCATTTTAAAAAGAAGCGCGAGTCGGTTTTAGGGGGAGAAAGAAACGTTCGGAGGGAAAAAGAAATGGAGAGAGAAAGAAGGAAAGGAGAGGACGGAGGTTACCAGGAGCAGGAGAGGAAGCAGACGGTGCGCGGAGTGTGGTGGAGCGCGATCGGCTCGTGGGCAGCTGCATGGAAGCTGGGTGTTAGGCCGACACCTGCGTGTTGGTGTTGATGTCGCCCGCTGGCGATCAGGTAGCGGGAGTGACCAGGGAAGGTGACTGGCCGCATGAAGGCCATTGAAAGGCAGCGGAAGTCGGGAGACTTGGTGGTGGGAATCCCCAACGTGAGCGACCTGGCCGTTGTGGGAAACCAAGTTCTCCGGGACTGGGATGAGTGCCATACCGAAGCCAGGGATCGGGAGGTCTCCAGTCTCGTGCGTGTGTTTCAGGAGGGCAGCTGCAGAGAGCGTCTTGCCTGCTGCGATGCCCAATCGGGATTAGCAGGTGAGATGCTAACAAAAGAGCACCGGATTTGTTTGTTGTTGGTTTTAAAACTGCTTCCAAGAGAAGATTTTAACCTTCGATTTTAAGGATGTGTTTTTTTTTCTATTTATTAGTTTTACTCCCACGTTCTTTTATGGATTATTTATTTAATGAATTTTGAAAGAACTGCACTATTTATGAACACTGTTTTTGATTTGTTGACTGTTTTAAATAAAAGCACTTTTGCACTTTTTACCTTCCCCTTGCTCAGATGCTTAATTTGCCTCCATTGACTAGCTCACTCGGTAACATTATCGACGGTGTTGGGTTCAAGGGTTCCCAAAATCAGATGGGAGTGTGGAGCCAGAACCCACATCGTCACACTCCTCTGTTCCCTTCACCAACATGTCCATTGAAATCCGCTCCAATCACCATTTTCTGTCCTTTGGTTACACTGTCCATCAATTCATCCAACTAATTCCAAATATCTTCTTTCTCATCCACTGCACACTCAACTTACAGGGCATATGCACTAACAACATTAATCATCACACCTCCAATTTCCAGCTTCATAAACATTACTCTGTCGGACACTCTTTTCACCTCCAAAACACTCTTGACATACTGTTCCTTCAGAATAACCCCTACTCCATTTCTCCTCCTATCCACACTATGATAGAACAATTTGAATCCACCTCCGATCCACCTGGCCTTACTCCCCTTCCTTTTAGTCTCTTGTACACACAATATATCAACCTTCCTTCTCTCCATCATATCTGCTAACTCTCTCCCCTTACCAGTCATACTGCCAGCATTCAAAGTTCCTACCCTCAGCTCCACTCTCTTTATAATGGGGGTATGAGGAAGTCAGGAGTGGCAGAGAAGTACATAAGAGTTGTAAACGATATGTATGAGGGAAGTGTGACGGTGGTGAGGTCTGCGGTAGGAATGATGGATGCATTTAACGTGGAGGTGGGATTATATCAGGGATCGGCTCTGAGCCCTTTCTTATTTGCAATGGTGATGGACGGGTTGGCAGACGAGTTTAGACAGGAGTCCCCGTGGATATGATGCATGCTGATGACATTGTGATCTGTAGCGAGAGTAGGGAGCAGGTTCAGGAGACCCTGGACAGGTGGAAATAGAGGAGAGAGGAGAGGAATGAAGGTCAGTAGGAGATATCAGGATACATGTGTGTAAATGACAGGAAGATCAGTGGAATGGTGAGGATGCATGGAGTACAGCTGGTGAAAGTGGATGAGTTTAAATACTTGGGATCAACAGCACAGAGTAACTAGGATTGTGGAAAAAGAGGTGAAAAAGAGTGACAGAGGTGCATCAGCAAGAGTGAAAGGGAAGGTCTACAGGACTGTAGTGAGACCAGCTATATTACATGGGTTGGAGACGGTGGCATTGACCAAAAAACAGGAGACAGAGCTGGAGGTGGCAGAGTTAAAGACACTAAGATTTGCATTGGGTGTGACAAGGATGGATAGGATTATAAAGTACAGCTCAGGTTGGACAGCTTGGAGACAAAGTGTATATATGATGTATTAAGATAGATTTGTAAATGAATTTCACAGTCAGGGTATTATTGTAGTGTACTTTAACCTCAATACATCCACTAAATTTTTTCCTGTCATGCAAACTCATTTTTAATCTACAGTATACTTATAGTTTAATACAAATGTACTGTTTTCACAAATTCCAAAAAATAATTATACAAAAAAACATTATTGGTTTTATTCCAACCAGCCATTTATCTTTCAGACATCAAAGGATTTTCAAAATAGTTACTACATTTAATATGTTAGAACTTATACAGTCATCCATTCTATTCAGAACTTATTTATTCTGTGTTTAAAAAAGGACTGTAGAAGCTCACTTTGGAAAATAATTGGGGTGCAGCTAAACAGAAAGCACTTCAGACATTCTTACTGCACAGTACCTCATTAATATTGCATGTTTTTAATAGGTCTGGCATGGTATGGCATAATGCCTCACTGTGTCAGGGGAGTGACAGCAAACTTTATCAAAGCAATCACAATGTTTACATAAACTTCAGAAAATTGCTGGCACTGTAAGACAAAACAGAAAAGAAGATTTAACATTCTGATACTACATTTTTCAAAATTATTTCAAATCACGACCAACTGTATATAATAAAATTAAGATGTGAGAGTTGCTCTGCATGTTCCTGCTTGCACAAGTATTTACTATTTACATGTAACTTCCACATCTAATAAAGATATTGCCAAGCATAAAAACATACACGTCCTCTGCCAATGTACATGAAACGCAAAATGAATATAATGTCAGCTTTTTGCAGTTTACCCTCATAAACAGTATTTTGACCAACTTTAAAGACTGCATAATTTAGGCAAGTATGTAAATATGTTAATGAATGACTGGCCCCTGTTTGGGTGGATCCACGCCATTCTTCTTTTGTATTCAAACCCAAAATTGTTTAGGAAATACAGAGGTTCTGAACCACTAATTGTAGCACTTGCTTCTAGCAACTGCAATTTAAAATAATTAAATTCTATTTTAAGATTCTTAAACTGTATAAAAAGGTGCCAGCTATACTTAAGAAATCTATGTATTGAATAAGTAATTTTTTCTTTCTAAAAGTATTGTCAGTTACCTATATTCTTCACATTTTATTGTATGTTGAACAGAACATTAGGAATACAATCTAAGAAATACATTGCATGCCAATAGCAATAGCAACGTCCCAATACGTCGATCGTGATCGACTGGTAGATCGCATTGCATTCAAAAAATTATTTTTTTAAACGTTAGTCTATCATATATCCCCCCTCTCCCATGTGGCATTTGCCACTTGATTGACATACAGGGCGGCCAGTCTGAGATCTCTTTTCTTCTAACACACTGGTCATCCCGCATGCACGATCAAACGCGCGAGCTACTGCAAAATTTCGGATATCTAAGTGATCTAGTTAGCTTTCCAATTTATATCAACTAAAAAAGGGATTTAAAAAAAAATGTTGGTTATGGGCTGGATGTGGAAATGGAAGAGGATTTTTTTCTCTCACAATGTCACAATCGAAGTGCGTTTGTCTGATCTGTCAATCCATCATTGCTATTCCAAAGAAGGAAAATGTGGAAAGGCACTTTCGAACTGTTCATAAAAACTATGAAACTTACTTCCTTCCGAAAAGCGATCTGAGAAAGAGAAAGGAGAGGGAACTAAAATCGCAGTTAATCGGACAGCCATCATTTTTCACTCGGCTGAATTCAAAAGCAAAGGCAGACACACCGAAGCATTGTTCCGGGTGAGTCACTCGATCATTAAGCATAAGAAGTCCTTCCAAGATGGAGAGATGATAAAAGATGCCTTCGTTGAGGCAGACGGCTATGGAGAAATTCGTGCTGAGATTTCAAGACCCCTGGCCGGAGAAAAAGGAGTTTCTCCTTGTCATTAAACATGCAGAATACAAGCAACTTAATAACGATCAATGGCCGCTAGACTTGGCATTTTTTTTCTGATCTGACCAACATGTTGAATGAGCTTAAAAAAAAAAACATGGTCAATATGATTAGCTCAGTTAATGCTTTCAAACGAAAAATGCAATATCTGTCCTCAAAGCTGCAGTGCCTTGATATGGGGAACATCCAAAACCTCACGTCAGAGCTGGAGACGCAATGGAAGGCGTGTGCGCAACTTGACAGCATACGCTACACAAAGCAGATTAAAAATTGTCCATCACACTTTATCTAATGGAAAAAAAAGTAGCGATTTGAGTGTTGCCCAATGTAGCGGAGTAAGATTAGCGTTTCTTCTTCACAAATGTACTGAAGTAAAAGTAAAAAGTATGGTGTAGTAAAACTACTCTTAAAAGTACAATTTTTTTTAAAATTTACTCAAGTAAATGTAAACGGAGTAAATGCAACTCGTTACTACCCACCTCTGATACTCAGTGTATATATTGGAGACTAACCTGGACACCACCAGTGGGAAACCAGATCTTTATAAAAATGCACACGTTTATTAAACCACAAAACACAGTACACAGTGCTTCCAGCACCAATCACCTCTATCAATGTCCGTGGCCGCCTTTCCTCTCCTTATGGGAGCTTCGTTCTGTTCCCACTCCGGACTCAAGCTCTCCGATTGTAGGAAGGCAGCCCCTTTTATCCCGCCCAGATGTGCTCCAGATGTCTGATGACGTCCTTCCGGCAGCACTTCCTTGCACCGGAAGCACTCTGGGCGTCCCTGGAAGGCTCTTCCGTCATCTTGCCGGGTGTGGCAGAAGAAACTGTTTCCCGGGTTCCACGAGGCTTGGGGCGCCCCCTGGTGGTGGCCACGGGTCCCAACAGGTTGGAATTTCTCTCCTTCTCTCCCGTGGTTCTCTCCTGATCCAGGGTGGTTGACCCCTTGTGGCCCGGAGGACATATAATAATATATATATAATTTTTAATGTAGGTAGATCATTTTGACCTGATCATTTTAAAAGTAGCTCACAAGCCGAAAAAGTGTGGGCACCCCTGGTCTAAATCAGCAGGAAAATACAAGCAATGCATGACCCTGGCTAAACACATACATTTAAAATGTACATTCCTTTATTATAAATATCCAAATTGGTCCTATAGGAATAATACATATATCTATACTAATAAAAGGCAAAGCCCTCACTGACTGACTGACTCAATGACTCATCACTAATTCTCCAACTTCTCATGTAGGTAGAAGGCTGAAATTTGGCAGGCTCATTCCTTACAGCTTACTTACAAAAGTTAGGCAGGTTTCATTTCGAAATTCTACGTGTAACGGTCATAACTGGAACCTACTGACGTACATATTTGCCATAGCCTGCAGCTCGGTCACCGTGTGAGGCGGAGTTGCGTCCCTCATCGTCACACCTCTCACGTAATTGAGTGCCTGCCCATATAAGGCCTTCCGTCAGAAGCAATCCAATAGACACACTGCAGCTAAAGGACTGTGCTTATGCAAACGAAGATGAGATGGTCAGGGATAGACTAGTGTTTGACACAAACTCAGCGAAAGTGCGAGAGTAACTTTTAAGTATCAGGTATTAGCTAACATTAAATAAAGCCGTGGACATCGAAAGATCGCACGAGATAGCACAAGCACAGATCAGAACCTTTGATGCATGTACTCCAAGCGGCTCACATGAACTGACTGTGAACGCAGTACGCAGAGAACAAGCAAGAGCTCCCAAGAGCGCTGAACAAAAAACACATTACACAATTGAGAAGGCAGCAAAAGAATATGAAGCGAGTGACGCATACAAGCATATTCATAAGAGCAGCTACTGCGGAAACAAAGCACGGTGTAAACCTTAAGTTTAAATTAAGTTCACAGACATGCTGCCGCTGGCGTTTGTCATGCCTATGACGAACATGATATTCGCAAGATACAAGTTTAATGAGAAGACGCAGGGTATAAACGAGACTTTTGATCACTTTGTAACGGAGTTAAAATTGCTGTAATGGAGTTAAAATTGCTGGTGAAGGACTGTGCTTATGCAAACGAAGATGAGGTGGCCAGGGATAGAAAAGTGTTTGGCATAAACTCAGCAAAAGTGCGAGAGAAACTTTTAAGTGCCGGGTCTGAGCTAACATTAAATAAAGCCGTGGACATCGCAAGATCGCACGAGATAGCACAAGCACAGCTGAGAACCTTCGATACATGTACTCCGAGCGGCTCAGGTGAACAGACTTTGCAGGACTGGGAAAGGTAAACCTGTGCATGCAGTGTGTGATGTCTCAGATAAAGAGGAAGACGAGCTGCTTATTGATGCAGTAGGAAAGGAACAACCCTCTGACGCAGAACAAGCCTTTGTACACATATCATTAGGAAAGCAAGGTGTAAAGCTTAAGTTTAAATTACGTTCATAGACACGCTGCCGCTAAATATTCGCAGGCAAATCCACAACTTAATACCGGGAATGCCTGTTAAACATCTTAGATTCAGGAGTACCGATTTGGGAATGATCACTTCAATGAATGAAACCTGTTATCTTTACAACGGTTGACAACGAAGATGAGATGGTCAGGGATAGACTAGACAAACAAGGAATGTAACTTGAACACAACACATCCTCCAAATATGAACCTGATTGAAAGAAATAATGATAATCAAAACCTTGATGACAGCAACACTCATAACAGTCACAAAACAATTACATTGACAATCATGTTGCGTTATTTTAAGAATGTTTCCTTTTCTTTTTCATAACTTGTTTAACACACTACTTCTCCACTATATATATATATATATATATATATATATATATATATATATATATATATATATATATATATATATATATATATATATATATATATATATATATATATATATATATATAGCCAGGGCCTGTTCTGGAAATGCAACGTCTATTCAACAGTCCATTCATACACATACCACCATGGACACACTCTGGCAGTCTTGAGTCACCAGGTGACATAACAAGCACATCCTTGTAGATGAAGGAGGAAAGCTGGATTACCCAGACAGAAAATAAAATGGGAGAGATAGTGTGTAAACTCTACACAGATAACTATAGGAATCATCGATGCATAACTCATTTTTAGTGCTAAAGCTTAGCCAATAGTAGAAATGATGAAAGACTGGCCTACCTAAACAAATGAATAAATTTAAAAAGATTGTGCGTAAAGTTTCCACTGCAAATATTGCTTTCTGGGAAATGTAAACTTAATGGTGAAAATGAATCTTTTTTTGCTTTCTAAACTAAATATATCTGGGAAAGTTAAGGTACAGTATTATGCTACGCGTGTGTGTGTATTTTATTATATACAAATCAAATCAAAATCAAATCAAATTTCATTTGTGATGTAAAATTATTTTTGGATGTGTTTATATATGCTAATAGAAAAAGAATGCAACAATTGTTGGACTGAAATATTAATCTTCATTGCTATAACAACAATAATGCAAAGCAGTCCGAATAAATTCTCAGGTCCAGGGCAATTATAGGTTATATGAATTACTAAACACATAATTAGTATATACAGTGCATCCAGAAAGTATTCACGACGCATCACTATTTCCACATTTTGTTATGTTACAGCCTAATTCCAAAATTCATTTTAAATTCATTTTTTTCCTCAGAATTCTACACATAGCACCCCATAACGACAACGTGAAAAAAGTTTACTTGAATTTTTTATTAAAAAAAATAAAAAAAACTGAGAAATCACATGTACATAAGTATTCACAGCCTTTGCTCAATACTTTGTCAATGCACCTTTGGCAGCAATTACAGCCTCAAGTCTTTTTGAATATGATGCCACAAGCTTGGCACACCTATCCTTGGCCAGTTTGGCCCATTCCTCTTTGCAGCACCTCTCAAGCTCCATCAGGTTGGATGGGTAGCGTCGGTGCACAGCCATTTTAAGATCTCTCCAGAGATGTTCGATCGGATTTAAATCTGGGCTCTGGCTGGGCCACTCAAGGACATTCACAGAGTTGTCCTGAAGCCACTCCTTTGAAATCTTGGCTGTGTGCTTAGGGTCGTTGTCGTGCTGAAAGATGAACCGTCACCCCAGTCTGAGGTCAGGAGTGCTCTGGAGCAGGTTTTCATCCAGGATGTCTCTGTACATTGCTGCAGTCATCTTTCCCTTTATCCTGACTAGTCTCCTAGTTCCTGCCGCTGAAAAACATTCCCACAGCATGATGCTGCAACCATCATGCTTCACTGTAGGGATGGTATTGGCCTGGTGACGAGCGGTGCCTGGTTTCCTCCAAACGTGACGCCTGGCAATCACATCAAAGAGTTCAATCTTTGTCTCATCAGACCAGAGAATTTTGTTTCTCATGGTCTGAGAGTCCTTCAGGTGCCTTTTGGCAAACTCCAGGCAGGCTGCCATGTGCCTTTTACAAAGGAGTGGCTTCCGTCTGGCCACTCTACCATACAGGCCTGATTGGTGGATTGCTACAGAGATGGTTGTCCTTCTGGAAGGTTCTCCTCTCTCCATAGAGGACCTCTGGAACTCTGACAGAGTGACCATCGGGTTCTTGGTCACTTTCCCTGACTAAGGCCCTTCTCCCCCGATCGCTCAGTTTAGATGGCCGGCCAGCTCTAGGAAGAGTCCTGGTGGTTTCGAACTTCTTCCGCTTATGGATGATGGAGGCCACTGTGCTCATTGGGACCTTCAAAGCAGCAGAAATTTCTCTGTAACCTTCCCCAGATTTGTGCCTCGAGACAATCCTGTCTCTGAGGTCTACAGACAGTTCCTTTGACTTCATGCTTGGTTTGTGCTCTGACATGAACTGTCAACTGTGGGACCTTATATAGACAGGTGTGTGCCTTTCCAAATCATGTCCAATCAACTGAATTTACCACAGGTGGACTCCAATTAAGCTGCAGTAACATCTCAAAACAGGATGGACCTGAGCTCAATTTAGAGCTTCATGGCAAAGGCTGTGAATACTTATGTACATGTGATTTCTCAATTTTTTTATTTTTAATACATTTGCAAAAATCTGAAGTAAACTTTTTTCATGCTGTCATTATGGGGTGTTGTGTGTAGAATTCTGAGGAAAAAAATGAATTTAATCAATTTTGGAATAAGGCTGTAACATAAGAAAATGTGGAAAAAATGATGTGCTGTGAATACTTTCCAGATGCATTGTGTGTATATTATATATATATATATATATATATATATATATATATATATATATATATATATATATATATATATATATATATATATATATATATATATATATATATATATATACACATACTGCTCAAAAGAATTAAAGGAACACTTTTTAATCAGAGTATAGCATAAAGTCAATGAAACTTATGGGATATTAATCTGGTCAGTTAAGTAGCAGAGGGGTTGTTAATCAGTTTCAGCTGCTGTGGTGTTAATGAAATTAACAACAGATGCACTAGAGGGGCAACAATGAGATGACCCCCACAACAGGAATGGTTTAACAGGTGGAGGCCACTGACATTTTTCCCTCCTCGTCTTTTCTGACTGTTTCTTCACTAGTTTTGCATTTGGCTACATTCAGTGTCACTACTGGTAGCATGAGGCGATACCTGGACCCTACAGAGGTTGCACAGGTTGTCCAACTTCTCCAGGATGGCACATCAATACGTGTCATTGCCAGAAGGTTTGCTGTGTCTCCCTGCACAGTCTCAAGGGCATGGAGGAGATTCTAGGAGACAAGCAGTTACTCTAGGAGAGCTGGAGAGGGCCATAGAAGGTCCACAACCCATCAGCAGGACCAGTATCTGCTCCTTTGGGCAAGGAGGAACAGGATGAGTACTGCCAGAGCCCTACAAAATGACCTCCAGCAGGCCACTGGTGTGAATGTCTCTGATCAAACAATCAGAAAGACTTCATGAGGGTTGCCTGAGGGCCCAAATGTCTACTGCGCCCCGTGCTCACTGCACAGCACTGGGGAGCTCAATTGGCATTTGCCATAGAATACCAGAATTGGCAGGTCCACCACTGGCGTCCTGTGCTTTTCACAGATGAGAGCAGATTCACCCTGAGTATATGTGAAAGACGTGAAAGGGTCAGGAGAAGCCGTGGAGAATATTATGCTGCCTGTAACATCGTTTAGCATGACTGGTTTGGTGGTGGGTCAGTGATGATCTTGGAGGCATATCCATGGAGCGACTCACAGACCTCTACAGGCTAGACAACGGCATCTTGACTGCCATTAGGTATCAGGATTAAATCCTTGGACCCATTGTCATACCCTACGCTGGTGCAGTAGGTCCTGGTTTTCTCCTAATGCACGACAATGCCCGGCCTCATGTGGCAAGAGTATGCAGGCAGTACCTGGAGGATGAAGAAATTTATACAATTGAATGGCCTTCACGATCCCCTGACTTAAACCCAATAGAACATCTGTGGGACATTATGTTTCGGTCCATTAGAGCGCCAGGTTGCTCCTCAGACTGTACAACAGCTCAGGGATGCCCTCATACAGATCTGGGAGGAAATGCCACAAGACACCATCCGTCATCTCATTAGGAGCATGCCCCGACATTGTCAAGCATACATACAAGCTCGTGGGGGCCACACAAGATACTGAAAAGCATTTTGAGTAGCAGAAATTAAGTTTTGAAAAAATGGACTAGCCTGCCACATCTTCATTTCACTCTGATTTTAGGGTGTCTACACAATTGAGCCCTCTGTAGGCAGAAAACTTTTATTTCCATTAAAAGACCTGGCATCCTTTTGTTCCTAAGACATTGCCCTGTCGTTATTTGTATAGATATCCAACTTCATATTGAGATCTGATGTATCTAATGTGTTTCTTTAAAGTGTTCCTTTAATTTTTGTGAGCAGTGTATATATATATATATATATATATATATATATATATATATATATATATATATTTAAATGTATGTGTGTATATATATATATATATATATATATATATATATATATATATATATATATATATATATATATATATATTACACATACATATATACATATAAATATATATACATATACATACATATACACATATACATATATATATATCCATCCATCCATCCTCTTCCGCTTATCCGAGGTCGAGTCGCGGGGCAGCAGCTTAAGCAGAGAGGCCCAGACTTCCCTCTCCCCGGCCACTTCTTCCAGCTCTTCGGGAGAATCCCAAAGGCGTTCCCAGGCCAGCCGGAGACATAGTCCCTCCAGCGTGTCCTGGGTCTTCCCCGGGCCTCCTCCCGGTTGGGCGTGCCGGAACACCTCACCAGGGAGGCGTCCAGGAGGCATCCTGATCAGATGCCGAGCCACCTCATCTGACTCCTCTCGATGCGGAGGAGCAGCGGCTCTACTCTGAGCCCCTCCCGGATGACTGAGCTTCTCACCCTATCTTTAAGGGAAAGCCCAGACACCCTGCAGAGGAAACTCATTTCAGCCGCTTGTATTCGCGATCTCGTTCTTTCGGTCACTACCCATAGCTCATGACCATAGGTGAGGGTAGGGCGTAGATCGACTGGTAAATTGAGAGCTTTGCCTTACGGCTCAGCTCCTTTTCACCACGACAGACCGATGCAGAGCCGCATCACTGCGGATGCCGCACCGATCCGCCTGTCGATCTCACGCTCCATTCTTCCCTCACTCGTGAACAAGACCCGAGATACTTGAACTCCTCCACTTGGGGCAGGATCTCTCCCCAACCCTGAGAGGGCACTCCACCCTTTTCCGGCTGAGGACCATGCTCGCGGATTTGGAGGTGCGGATTCTCATCCCAGCCGCTTCACACTCAGCTGCGAACCGATCCAGAGAGCTGAAGATCACGGCCTGATGAAGCAAACAGGACAACATCATCTGCAAAAGCAGTGACCCAATCCTGAGTCCACCAAACGGACCCCTTCAACACCCTGGCTGCGCCTAGAAATTCTGTCCATAAAAGTTATGAACAGAATGGTGACAAAGGGCAGCCCTGGCGAGTCCAACTCTCACTGGAAGCGGGCTCGACTTACTGCGGCAATGCGGACCAAGCTCTGACACGGTTGTACAGAGACCGAACAGCTCTTATCAGGGGTCCGTACCCCATACTCCCGAGCACCCCCACAGGATTCCCGAGGGACACGGTCGAATGCCTTTTCCAAGTCCACAAAACACATGTAGACCGGTCGGGCAAACTCCCATGCACCCTCAGGACTCTGCTAAGGGTGAAGAGCTGGTCCACTGTTCGCGACCAGGACTAAAACCACACTGTTCCTCCTGAATCCGAGGTTGACTATCCGGCGGACCCTCCTCTCCAGAACCCCGAATAGACTTTTCCAGGGAGGCTGAGGAGTGTGATCCCTCTATAGTTGGAACACACCCTCCGGTCCCCTTTTAAAGAGGGGACCACCACCCCGTCTGCCAATCCAGAGGCACTGTCCCGATGTCCATGCGATGTTGCAGAGGCGTGTCAACCAAGACAGTCCTACAACATCCAGAGCCTTAAGGAACTCGCGTATCTCATCCACCCGGGGCCCTGCCACCAAGGAGTTTTTGACCACCTCGGTGACTTCAGTCCCAGAGATGGGAGAGCCCACCTCAGAGTCCCCAGGCTCTGCTTCCTCGTGGAAGGCATGTTAGTGGGATTGAGGAGGTCTTGAAGTACTCCTCCCACCGACCCTAACGTCAGTGAGGTCAGCAGCGCACCATCCCACCATATACGGTGTTGACACTGCACTGCTTCCCCTCCTGAGACGCGGACGGTGGACCAGAATCTCCTCGAAGCCGTCCGAAAGTCGTTCTCCATGGCCTCTCCAAACTCCTCCCATGCCCGAGTTTTGCCTCAGCAACAACCAAGCCGTTCGCTTGGCCTGCGGTACCTATCAGCTGCCTCCAGAGACCCACAGGACAAAAAGTCCTATAGGACTCCTTCTTCAGCTTGACGGCATCCCTCACGCGGTGTCCACCAGCGGGTTGGGGATTGCCGCCACGACAGGCACCGACCACCTTGCGGCCACAGCTCCGGTCAGCCGCCTCAACAATAGAGGCACGGAACATGGCCCATTGGACTCAATGTCCCCACCTCCCTCGGGGCGTGGTTGAAGTTCTGCGGAGGTGGGAGTTGAAGCTACTTCTGACAGGGGACTCTGCCAGCCGTTCCCAGCAGACCCTCACAACACGTTTGGGCCTACCAGGTCTGACCGGCATCTTCCCCACCATGAAGCCAACTCACCACCAGGTGGTGATCAGTTGACAGCTCCGCCCCTCTCTTCACCCGAAAGTGTCCAAGACATATGGCGCAAGTCCGGCGACCACGACCACAAAGTCGATCATCGACCTGAGGCCTAGGGTGTCCTGGTGCCAAGTGCACATATGAACACCCTTATGCTTGAACATGGTGTTCGTTATGGACAATCCATGACGAGCACAGAAGTCCAATAACAAAACACCGCCGGGTTCAGATCGGGGCCATTCCTCCCAATCACGCCCTTCCAGGTCTCACTGTCATTGCCCCGTGAGCATTGAAGTCTCCCAGCAAAACGAGGGAATCCCAGAAGGTATGCCCTCTAGCAACCCCTCCAGAGACTCCAAAAGGGTGGATACTCCAAACTGCTGTTGGCGATATGCACAAACAACAGTCAGGACCCTTCCCCACCGAAGGCGGAGGGAGGCCACCCTCTCGTCCACGGGGTAAACCCCAATGCACAGGCTCCAAGTGGGGGCAATAAGTATGCCCACACCTGCTCGGCGCCTCTCACGGGGCAACTCCAGAGTGGTAGAGAGTCCAGCCCCTCTCAAGGAGATTGGTTCCAGAGTCCAAGCTGTGCGTCGAGGTGAGTCCGACTATATCTAGCGGAACCTCTCACCTCGCGCACTAGCTCAGGCTCCTTCCCTTCAGAGAGGTGACATTCCCGTCCCAAGAGCCAGTTTCTGTAGCCGAGGATCAGACCGCCAAGGTCCCGCCTCGCCACCACCCAACTCACACTGCACCCAACCTCCTTGGCCCCTCCCATAGGTGGTGAGCCCATGGGAGGTATATATATATATATATATATATATATATGTATACTAATTCTCCAACTTCCCATGTAGGTAGAAGGCTGAAATTTGGCAGGCTCACTTCTTACAGCTTACTTACAAAACTTAAGCAAGTTTAATTTCAAAATTCTACGCGTAATGGTCATAACTGAATCCTACTTATGTACATATATACGGCCATAGCCTGCAGCTCAGTCGCCGTGTGAGGCAGAGTTGCATCCCCCATCACCATGCCTCCCACATAATTGAGTGCCTGCCCATATAAGGCCGTCCGTCAGCAGCAATCCAATAGACATGCTGCCGCTAAATATTCATGCAGGTAAATCAAAAAATTTATACGGGAATGCCTGTTAAACATCTTAGATTCACGAGTAGCGATTTGGGTGGTGAGATGTCTATCGAGGTGATCACTGTAATATTTATATGTCATTGAAATGTATTATTATCAGACATGGTTGGGACACCTATGCCATCAGGAAGGCACCAGAAAAAGGGACCTAGCTTACTATTATGGAAGTTAATTTAGAGCACGGTTGCCGTGAATGTAAGAGCTGTAATAAATAAAGTTCCCCTGCATACTTTAAAAGAAAGTCTCGCCATCATTTCATTTTTCACAATTTGTGAAAACAAGACATGGCGTCAGAATAGAGGACAGTCATGGATTTTGTTGGAGTTCCCTCGCCACAAATTGACTGGGATTCTCTTAACCTGCCGGGAGAATGGAAAAAGTTCTGACAGCACATGGAGCTGATGTTTTCTGGCCCGCTAAAAGGCAAAGATGAGAGTGAGAAATGCAGCTACCTGCTCCTGTGGACTGGGGAAAAAGGTAGAGACATTTTTAACACATGGACTCTCACCCAGGAGGAAGCCAAGGTACTGAAAACTTACTATGACCGTTTTGAGGCGTTTGTCATGCCTAAGATGAATAAGATATTCGCGAGATACAAGTTTAATGAGAAGACGCAGGGTATAAACAAGACTTTTGATCACTTTGTAACGGAGTTAAAATTGCTGGTGAGCAACTGTGCTTATGCAAACAAAGATGAGATGGTCAGGGATAGAATAGTGTTTGGCACAAACTAAGCAAAAGTGCAAAAGAAACTTTTAAGTGCCGGATCTGAGCTAACATTAAATAAA
Source organism: Polypterus senegalus (assembly GCF_016835505.1). Classification (NCBI taxonomy): domain Eukaryota; kingdom Metazoa; phylum Chordata; class Cladistia; order Polypteriformes; family Polypteridae; genus Polypterus; species Polypterus senegalus. The sequence goes on from NC_053168.1 coordinate 97,010,946, forward strand.
GCTGTGGACATCGCAAGATCGCGCGAGATAGCACAAGCACAGCTGAGAACCTTCGATCCATGTACTTCGAACGGCTCGTGAACTGACTGTGAATGCAGTACGCAGACAACAAGCAAGAGCTCTAAAGAGCGCTGAACAAAAAACGCATTACACAATGCGTAGACGGCAGCAAAATAATATGAAGCAAGCGAGTTATACAAGCATATTCTTAAGTGCAGGTACTGCGGAAACAAAGCACACGGTGGAAAAAGTCAGTGTCCATGTGGTATAAGCGTGTCCACAGCCCTCTCAGCAAGGGCCAGCAGTTTTAAATTAAATAAATAATCACCGCGCTCGCAGCTTAGTGAGGGGGCGTAGTGGCCGTAGCAAGCCACGGGGCAATCTGCGGTGTGGGCGTTTCTCACCTAGTGCACAGGTGAGGGACTGCCCACATCCGTGATTGTTCCTGTGGCTAATATGCTGCAGCTGCTATGGCCCCTCAATATAAAAGAAACACGAGTCGGTTAGGAAAGAGATTAGAGAAAAAAAAACGGAAAGAGAGAAGGAATCGGAGGTTGCAGCAGGAAGCAGTGAGGAGACAGAGCAAGTCCGCGCAGCAGGAATAGGGCAAGCAAGCGAGCGCTCACAGGCAGCTGAAGTCAGCCTGGGTGTTTGGCCAACACCTGGGAGAAGTAGTGGTTGTGGTCGCTCCCGCATTGTTTGACCTGAAGGGCGGGAGTGACCGGAAGGTGCAGGACTCTCCGCGGAAGGTAGCGGGAGTCGGAACTTGGGACGTGGCGTTCCCTGCATGAGAGCCTTGGTTGTGGGGAATACCCAAGTCGCTGTCCGGAGGAGCCGACCGGAGCCAAGGATCAGTAAGGCAACTGACAGCAGAAGCAGGAACAAAGAAGGTCAGCTGCAGAGAGAGCATCTCACTTGTTGCAGGGCCCAGAAGGGTGAAGCAAGAGAGATGCTAGTTTGAAAGAGGCACCGGGCTTGTTATAGATTTTAAAGACTGGTTCCTGATGAACGTTTTAACCTCATTTTAAAAGGATTGTTTTTTTGTAGTGTTTTTAACCTCCTCGTTTTCTTTTATTGGATTATTTATTTGAACAGTTTTGAAAGCACTGCACTTTATTTGAACACTTTTTGTTGACTGTTTTAATAAAAGCACTTTTGCACTTTTTGAACCATCCCCTTGCTATGTTGCCTCCACTGTCTAGCGGTGACATTACCGACGGTGTTGGGTTGAAGGGCTCCCACCAGCGGATGTGAGCGTAGAGCTGAATCTGCATCGTCACAGTCCAGCTAAAGGAAGATGGTGTAAAAAATGTGGTAAATTGAACCACTTCGCTAAAGTTTACAGGACTGGGAAAGGTAAACCCGTGCATGCAGTGTATGATGTCTCACATAAAGAGGAAGACGAGGTGTTTATTGATGAAGTAAGAAAGGAACAACCCTCTGAAGCTGAAGAAGCCTTTGTAGACATATCAATAGGAAAGCAAGGTGTAAAGCTTAAGCTTAAATTAAGTTCATAGACACGCTGCCGCTAAATATTCGCAGGCAAATCCAAAACTTAATACCGGGAATGCCTGTTAAACATCTTAGATTCACAAGAACCGATCTGGGTAGTGAACACTTCGATGAATGAAACCTGTTACCTTTACAACAGTTGACAAATACGGAATGTAACTAGAACACAACACATCCTCCAAATACGAACCTGATTCAAAGAAATAATGATAATCAAATCCTTGATGACAGCAACACTCATAACAGTCACAAAACAATTACATTGACAACCATGTTACATCATTTTTAAAATGTTTCCTTTTCTTGTTCATAACTTCTTTAACACACTAATTCTCCACTGCAAAGCACGGGTATTTTGCTAGTGTATATATTATACAGTAATCCCTCGCTATATCGCGCTTTGGCTCTATCGCGGATTTTATATGTAAGCATATGTAAATGTATATCGCGGATTTTTCACTGCCTTGCGGATGTCTGCGGTCTTTTTATTTCTGGTACGTGTACTGTATATGCTTCCTCTGTTGGTTTGTCCATTTGAATACAAACAAGGGACACTATTGGCAGATGGCTGAGAAGCTACCCAGTCAGAGCACGCAGTTAAGCTCCTGGGTGCTGATTGGCTCTGCGACGGGGAGCGCAGAATTTCGCTGAAAGCCGGCATCTGGTCTCGCTCATTCAGCTAATCAACGTGTTTCTTTGTGAAGTCGGCATCTCGTCTCGCTCATTCAGCATCAACGTGTTTCTTTGTGCGTACTGTAGTCAAGCCCTTCGTTATGTCTACAAAACGATCTGCTGCTGCTACTGCTTCTGGGGCTGTGCCCTAGCGCCAACGGAAGATGTTAACAATTGCTGAAAAGGTACAATTGTTGGACATGTTGAAGCAAGGGAAAAGCTACGCCGCTGTAGGACACCACTACGGCGTCAACGAGTCCACGGTTCGTTACATTAAGAAGGATGAAAAGAGCATATTATCTACAGCCGCAGTGTCCTTTAACCAGGGCGCGAAACGAATTGTAAATGGACGTAATAAGGCGATAGTCCGGATGGAATCTGCTTTAGGGATTTGGATCGAAGACTGCCGGAAGAAAAACATCCCCGTGGACACCAATATCATCCGAGAAAAGGCCAAGCAGCTTTATGATAGGTTTGCGGATGCCGGAGATGCTCTAGAAGATGATCCTCAACCTGGAACTTCTGCTGAATCCCCCAGCGAGAGCTGTAAATTTACTGCCAGCAACGGCTGGTTTGAAAATTTCAAAAAAAGGTTCAACTTGGCCAGTGTGAACCTGCAAGGAGAGGCTGCCTCCGCAGACAAAGCCGCAGCTGAGAAATATGTCGCGGACACATTCAAGGCGATCATTGAGGAAGGCGGATATCAACCTGAAACCGTGTTTAATATGGATGAGACAGCCCTATTTTGGAAGCGGATGCCATCTCGTACTTTTATAATGAAGGATGAGGCAAAAGCCCCGGGGTTTAAGGCTCACAAAGATTGCATCACGTTGGTCATGTGCGCCAATGCTGCGGGCTTTATGATAAAGCCTGGGCTCGTTTATAAGTCGAAAAACCCCCAGGCCCTGAAAAATAAGAATAAAAACCTGCTGCCTGTGTACTGGATGCACAACCCGAAGGCCTGGATTACGAAACACCTAACGTCGGATTGGTTTCACCAATGTTTCATCCCAGAGGTAAACATCTACCTGGCAGAGAAAGGGCTGGAGTTCAAAGTCCTTTTACTTCTGGACAATGCTGGAGGTCATCCCTTGGATCTATCCTACCAAGGTGTAAAAATAGAGTTCTTGCCGCCGAATACGATGTCACTAATTCAGCCAATTGATCAGGGAGTTATCTGGGCTTTCAAGGCATTGTACACCAAGAACAGCCTGCAACACATGGTCGAGGCAATGGACACGGACGATGACTTTTCCCTGAAGGAGTACTGGCGTAAGTATATGATCACATCGTGTATGGTGAACGTGCAAAAGGCCCTTAACGATATGAAGAAAGGGACGGTTAATGCCTGTTGGAAGAAATTGTGGCCAGATGTTGTGCACGACAAGAAGGGCTCTTCTGCAGAAGAAATTCAGCACTCTGCGGTTGACAAAACAGTCAGGCTGGCAAAACTGCTAGGAGGAGAAGGATTCAACGACATGACCTGTGATGACGTCAACGAGCTGCTCGATGCCCACTCCGAGCCGCTGAGCGAATTAGATTTGGCCGAGATGACCAAGTCAGCGAGCGAGGAAGAAGACCCAGCACAGGAAGAAGACGACCCTGGCCTAACTCTCTAGCGTCTCGCGACCATTCTACGAATGGCAAAAGATCTACAGACATCAGTCGAAGAATGGGACCCGCAAATGATTCGATCTTTGCAATTTAAAAATGCTATTGACGGCGCCACAGAAGTGTACAGGAACCTCTTTACACAAATGAAAAAGCAGCGTCAGCAACTGCCCATCACGATGTTCCTCACCCGCAAAACACTGCCTAGTACGCCTTCAGCGGAAGAAGAAAGTCCAGATGACGGCGGCGGTGCTGCACAGTCGCCTGAAGAGGCTCCTTTAGAACAGCTGTGACAGTGCAGTAAATGTCATCGCTATCGGACAAGTCGTCGTGTCATTGTTGGTGAGTACCCATAACTAATTTTCTACGTACTTAGCACATGTATGTACGTTTATTGTAACTGTACACACTTTTATACAATTTTTCTTGCATTGTAGGTATTTTTTGCCGGTGGCCTGTCTATCGTAATGGTTGTAACATCTGTGATATCGGAGACGCTCCACAGTATCTTTAAAATAACATTTTGGTTTTATGTACAGCATTTACATGTTATAGATTTTTCACTTTGTATTTTTATATTACCTAATCAATTACAATATGTTTAAAACTGTATTACATATTAAACTCCTCAGTGATATACGATACGTATGTTTGTGAGTAGTATACTGTATAAAAAGTGTGTTTAAATACATAATTTCAACGAATCTTACCTAATAACTAAGAGAATATAAAGGGTTTATGCTGTATAACTGTGCGGGGAATATTTATAAACCATGTGGGAGAGTTTAGAAGGGCTTAAAATATATAAAAATAACTATACAAACATATGGTTTCTACTTTGCGGATTTTCACCTATCGTGGGTGGTTCTGGAACGCAACCCCCACGATCGAGGAGGGATTACTGTATATATATATTATATATACACTGTATATAAATATAAACACAAGCAGTCCCCTGGTTACATATGAGATAGGGACTGTATATTTGTACTTAAGTTGAATTTGTATGTAAGTGGGAACAAGAGGTACATTATTTTAATAAATGCTATTGTTGACCAACTGTAACCAAGTGCTCTTCCAATGAATGATGGAGTTTCACCTCTTTCTGACCTTTTTATTTTCCATGGTGATGTTTTTTTTCTTCTTTACTGTATCACCAGCACTTGCATCAGATTTGTGTTTCAGAGACATTCTTGAAGGGTGAAGACAAAAAGGTTAAGATGAGCTCTTCTGCACTCTTCTGCCATTCAACAGGCAGCCACCCGAGGCACACTACAATGCTACCCCCCGCCACCCATTCACCCTCAATGGCCTCCATTCAGCCACAACCGGGTCACCACTTGCAGCATTACCAGCCGCCCACCAAGAACAAACAGGCCAGCTGTGTGTGGTGGGTGGACAGTGAAACATCCCCCTCCGCTGCATCCAGTCTGGAGCAGTAGCTGTGGCGGCGTGGTGGGCGGGCAGCGAACCGCCCAATCAAGCCTGCGTCCTGCACATGAGCGATAACTGTGGCCCCGGTGACTATGGACCACAGGTCACTGCTTGCTGTCGGAAGCTGCCCGAGGGACACTGCACCCTCCAGCCTCCATCCAGTCACCGCTTGCAGCGTCCCCAGGCCGAAGATGATGGAGCAGCAGTTACTGAGGCGCCTGCATCGTGTACCCCTTACAGATGAAGGTGCACCTGTGGCCCTGTTCGCAAGTCAGATGTCAGATTTCCGTAACTTGGGGACTACCTGTATATATCTACTGTATCTATTTATCTATCTATATATAACGAAGCGATCAAGACCAGATCATCTCGGACAGACACTCTGACGACACACAAGACTAAACATTGCATCATTAGGAAGCAAAACCCGTGAGACGGTGACTTTTGCACGTCATGCCCTACTTACAATTTAAAACAAGTTCACTGACATCTAACCTACCAGTTGTTGGAATGATTTTGGAAGACAAACTTCAGGTGCTCTCAGTTCGTAAAACAACAACAAGCAGAACACGCAGATTGCCAGCAGCAGCTGCATAAAGCCAGCAGATGATCCAAGCACTTCTCCTTAGCGTGTGTTCAGCCCTCACACACACTCCACCCCCAGAACAGGCATCTTGGCAGAAGCAGCACAAAGCCAGTAGCTGATCCGTCCACTTCTGCCTAGTGTGCGTTCAGCTCCCCCACTTCACAAAGCGAGCGGCAGAGACGTGAAGTGGCAAAAGGACAGCTGCTGTACAGGCTTTTAAGTGATTGATGCAAAGCGTGACAAGCACAACACACAGCTGTATATATACACACACACACACACACACACACACACACACACACACACACACACACATACACAGTGCATCCGGAAAGTATTCACAGCGCATCACTTTTTCCACATTTTGTTATGTTACAGCCTTATTCCAAAATGGATTAAATTCATTTTTTCCTCAGAATTCTACACACAACACCCAGTAATGACAACGTGAAAAAAGTTTACATGAGGTTTTTGCAAATTTATTAAAAATAAAAAAATTGAGAAAGCACATGTACATAAGTATTCACAGCCTTTGCCATGAAGCTCCAAATTGAGCTCAGGTGCATCCTGTTTCCCCTGATCATCCTTGAGATGTTTCTGCAGCTTAATTGGAGACCACCTGTGGTAAATTCAGTTGATTGGACAGGATTTGGAAAGACAGACACCTGTCTATATAAGGTCCCACTGTTGACAGTTTATGTCAGAGCACAAACCAAGCATGAAGTCAAAGGAATTGTGTCGAGGCACAAATCTGGGGAAGGTTACAGAAAAAATTCTGCTGCTTTGAAGGTCCCAATGAGCACAGTGGCCTCCATCATCCATAAGTGGAAGAAGTTTGAAACCACCAGGACTCTTCCTAGAGCTGGCAACCAATCTAAACTGAGTGATCAGGGGAGAAGGGCCTTAGTCAGAGAGGTGACCAAGAACCCGATGGTCACTTTGTCAGAGCTCCAGAGGTCCTCTGTGGAGCGAGGAGAACCTTCCAGAAAGACAACCATCTCTGCAACAATCCACCAATCAGGCCTGTATGGTAGAGTGGCCAGACGGAAGCCACTCTTTAGTAAAAGGCACATGGCAGCCCGCCTGGAGTTTGCCAAAAGGCACCTGAAGGACTCTCAGACCATAAGAAACAAAATTCTCTGGTCTGATGAGACAAAAATTGAACTCTTTGGTGTGAATGCCAGGCGTCACGTTTGGAGGAAACCAGGCACCACTCATCACCAGGCCAATACCATCCCTACAGTGAAGCATGGTGGTGGCGGCATCATGCTGTGGGGATGTTTTTCAGCGGTAGGAACTGGGAGACTAGTCAGGATAAAGGGAAAGATGACTGCAGCAATGTACAGAGACATCCTGGATGAAAACCTGCACCAGAGCGCTTTTGACCTCAGACTGGGAACGGTTCATCTTTCAGCAGGACAACGACCCTAAGCACACAGCCAAGATATCAAAGGAGTGGCTTCAGGACAACTCTGTGAATGTCCTTGAGTGAATCTCTGGAGAGCTCTTAAAATGGCTGTGCACCGATGCTTCCCATCCATCCTGATGGAACTTGAGAGGTGCTGCAAAGAGGAATGAGCGAAACTGGCCAAGGATAGGTGTGCCAAACTTGTGGCATCATATTCAAAAAGACTTGAGGCTGTAATTGCTGCCAAAGGTACATCGACAAAGTATTGAGCAAAGGCTGTGAATACTTATGTACATGTGATTTCTCAGTTTTTTTATTTTTAATAAATTTGCAAAAACCTCAAGTAAACTATTTTCACATTGTCATTATGGGGTGTTGTGTGTAGAATTCTGAGGAAAAAAATGAATTTAATCCATTTTGGAATAAGGCTGTAACATAACAAAATGTGGAAAAAGTGATGCACTGTGAGTACTTTCCGGATGCATTGTATATATAGTGACTGGTAGGGCAAATTCTTTGCCTGTTTTGCCCGGAGACAATGCACAGCATATTGTAAGATTCCTTGCTGCTAGGCAAAATGCCTGGATCTGCTGTGCAGAATCCCGAAGTCTGTAGCACTTCTAGGATCTCACTATGATTTAAGCATTTAAAAGAGACCACAGTTGCACTATTAATGGTCCACTTCCTGACAGGCTCTTCAATTCTCCTTCAGGCTCCTCATCTGAAATCATACTGTAAATTTCCCCAAACTGTATTCCGCATCCTCAACAAGGCAAATAATTTTATTTCCTGGTCACATATACAGGTATATTTCTTTAACTTTCTTAACACATTAACAATTATGACATTTTGGAAAGCCTAGCCAACCTGCACCCTATACATCAAATGCTTTCAAAAATTACTTAAGTTTAGCAGCACATTAAAAACCATAAAGCCAAGTACAGTAATAGGTTAGTTTTTGATTACACTCATCAACAAGATAAATCTCTTACTCAAACACATTCTTCATTTTTACACTACACTGGCCTCAAGTATTACAGTTTATACACTCCACAATTTAGACTTCTGGAGACTTGTGACACTTAATGACATCTGAAACTATATAAACCATAGATATGTACTGTAAATCAAAGAATGCATATGGAAATTAAGCAGATCAGCTTACCTCCATTTTACTGGCAGCAATATCTTGATCATAGTGTTCCATTATATTGGGAAAATATGTCATGTTATAGTGAACAGTAAGACAGTAAAGAACTTTGATTGGCTCACAGGTAAAAGAGCTGTGCCCATGTATTACAGGCATAGAAAGGACTTCAATAAGAGTCACTACAAGTCCCAATCTTAACATGTTGTCTTCCAAATTTTGCATTGCTGCATAAAACATGACTTTGGGCTCACTTCCAAAAAAGGTTGCATGTATTAGGTTCTCATTCTCTTTAATTAATGAAGCTCATCCAAATTCTTTTCTTCTTAAAAATCATTCTTTTCTCAATATATTATTTCTCAGAATACAGGCACAGTCCCATTCAGGCCTAAAAGATAAAGATAAAAATAAAAATAAATAAACTATTCCAAGTCACACAAATTCCATTTTATGCTTAGTATTAGTGACAGAATATTTTTAGGGTAGCATAGTATTTATCTTAAAGAAATAGCATAAAGTGTTAATAATTATCAGAAACCTATTCAGGCATATCAGGAAACCAGATAAAGGTCAAGTGGGGCAGTTGGGACCATGCACTGATACAGCACTTTGCCGCACCCACCACTTAAGTGAACAACAGAGAAAAAGATTTAATACACAAAATGTACTTAAAGATGACTAAGAAGTCAGGAGATGTCTTGTGAACAACCAGAATGGACAGCTGTTACTTACACAGAAATGTCAAGGGTGGTGGCTTGGTGGCTTCATATACCAAAGGGTTGTGGACGCTGGCCCCGACACACACAGACGGAAATCGTAAGTTCACCCAACACACGTTTATTATTTGCTAATATTTACAATGCACAAACCCCAGTGCCTCTTGCACCGATCCCTCAAAGTCCAGGCCTCTCAGTCTCTGTGCCTCTCTCTTGGCCGCCTCCCGTCCTCACTCTAGCTCCGTCCTCTTCCACCCGACATTCGCCGCTGACTGGAGGGAGACGGCCCCTTATATGGGAACCCGGATGGGCTCCAGCTGCTTCCCGGCAATCAGTCATGGCCACACCCCAGTGTGGCGGAAGTGCTGGCTGTGCACCCGGAAGCCATCCGGGTGTCCCCTGTCGTCTTCCCCCCAGCACTAACCTGGTGTGGCGGAAGTGCTGGGCTCCAGGGATATGCAGGCATTGGGGCGCCGCCTGGTGGTGGCCATGGGTCCCTACAGGGCTGGGCTTCCAAGCCCTTTACCCGAGGCCCCCTACATAACTAGGACGGATGCCCCCTCACGGTCTGGAGGAGGCACAAGCCACGTGGGTCCGAGCGACACTCCCCGAAAGGGCAGCACGTCCCCAGAGAGGGTCCTACTATGTTCCCAGGGTCCAACACGGCCCTCGGAACACCCTTTTCGGCACCCCCTCCGACGCCAACATGCCCCTCCAATCTGCGCTGCTCTCGCCCCCGTCGTCCCCGCCAGCCGGGGCACCATCAGCCTCCCGGCAGGGAGCCCTCCCACAGAGCTGCCCGTTCCAGGAGGGCAGGTCCAATACGATGTCAGCTCCAACGCTCGTCGGGGCTTCGGGCCTGTAAAAAGAGAAAAGGGAGGGCCAGAAGCACTGCCAGGACACTCACCCTGAGCGTCCTGTCAGTCTCTATACCGGCAGTGCTCTTCCCCCTCCACCGACAGCCCACGACTTGCCCGTTTGGCTCCTCTGCCGCAGGTTCCATTCCCATCCTTCCGACGTCAGTGGGACCGCTCTCACAGGCGGCTCGCCCAGCCACCCAGGGGATTCCCTCTGCCTCTGCAGAGGACAGCCCTTCACCGGACGCGCGCACCCAGCGCCGCGCCGTGTCCCTTCCTATCGGAGGAACCGGCATTCACCCCTCGGTTCCTCCTTCTTCTCTTGGGCGGCCGGACGGTCTGGGTCTGAACATGGCGAAAGTTCAAATCCAGCCCCGTCTGCGTCCATGCAGAGCGACAGGAGACGGCTGTGGGCTTGGAGCGCAGGGCGTTAGGACCCAGGGTACTCATCAGCCCCGATCCTGCCAGCCCCTGCGTTCTCGCTCTCCTCGCCCCGCTGGCAGTCTGCACCGCCGCGTCCACTGTTGGGGAATTGCCTACTTGAAGCCTGTCTTCCTTTACACAGTCACGGCCGTGTTCAGCGAATCCCCCCTCATGCTTTACGGGGACGGCGTCACCTACCTTTCCCGCAGTACTCTGCCGGCCACAGGCTCCAGCGTTGCGTCGATCCTCCGTGTCATACGGCGTCTCCTCTGACGCGACCGCCTTCCCCTGCAGCTTCTCCAGCTGGACGGTGAGAGCACTTAGCATCTGTAACAAAGGTCACTCGGCGGGCCGAAGGGATCCCTCCGGCTCGCGCCGAGCAGCTGGCGAAACAGAGAGACAGACGCCGGTGGGCTTACCTGTCGATCAGCTCCACTCGTCGCCTGCCTCCTGTGGGCCACTCCCTCTGGCCCAATCGGGTCTCTTCTTGGCACGAGACTGGCGTTCCTTGGTCCCGCCTCTGTACCATCATTGGCGGGCACACAAGACACACCAGCCAATCCCGTGCCTGTCAGCGGGCGGGACATCCAGCCCGCGGCCATCTTGTCTCCCCTGCTCTGGGTGCAGTGACGTGCCTCCTCGCAGCCTCGCAGCTGCTGTGATTCCTTGAGCTGCAGCGGCTCCAACTTCGCAGCTTCCATTGCTGCCGCCGTCGTGCTGCCGACAGCCCGCGGACGGCGTGCTCCTGCCACCGACGCGGATCCGGGTCGTCCCTCCCTGAAAGAAACAAGGTATGTCCGCCCCCGAAGGGCCGGTTATTGCAAGGCAGGGCACTCACATCCTGGCTCCCGTCACTCCGAGGCCCCTGCCTCAGTGTGGCCTTTTTTGTCGCCACGCCAGCCTGGCCGTCCATCCAAACAGCGCGACTCCCGGAGCCCGCTGCACTCAGGCGATGCCCGTTCTTTCTCCTCCGCACCCGGGGATGGCCATTCTGCGGTCCGGCGGCGGTCCCTGGGGTAAACCGCTCCCGCGGGGTTGTGCACGGGCGCTCCCGCGCCAGTGTGTGGGGTCCGCTGCTGCACCGGGCCATCCACAGAAATATTTGTTTTTCTTGCAGGTCCCCGCCTTGGAGCAGGCGGAGCATCCTGCCGACTACGCCACTGTGGACGCTGGCCTGGACACACACAGACGGATATCGTAAGTTCACCCAACACACGTTTATTTTTTGCAAATATTTACAATGCACAAACCCCAGTGCCTCTTGCTCCAATCCCCCAAAGTCCAGGCCTCTCAGTCTCTGTGCCTCTCTCTTGGCCGCCTGCCGTCCTCACTCTAGCTCCGTCCTCTTCCACCCGACATCCGCCGCTGACTGGAGGGAGACGGCCCCTTATATGGGAACCCGGATGGGCTCCAGCTGCTTCCCAGCAATCAGTCATGGCCACACCCCAGTGTGGCGGAAGTGCCAGCTGCGCACCCGGAAGCCATCCGGGTGTCCCCTGTCGTCTTCCGCCCAGCACTTCCTGGTGTGGTGGAAGTGCTGGGCTCCAGGGATATGCAGGCATTGGGGCGCCGCCTGGTGGTGACCACGGGTCCCTACAGGGCTGGGCTTCCAAGCCCTTTACCCGAGGCCCCCTACATAACCAGGACGGACGCCCCCTCACGGTCTGGAGGAGGCACAAGCCCTCCGGTCTTCCTGGGTGTCCCGTCCGGGGTCCCACACGGGATATTCCGGCACCTGGGCGCCGCCTGGCAGTGGCCACGGGTCCCTAAAGGGCTGAGCTTCCAAGCCCTGTACTCAAGGCCCCCAATATAACCAGGACGGACGCCCCCTCGCGGTCTGGAGGAGGCACAAGCCCTCCTCTGGTCCTCCTGGGAGCCCGGCCGGGGACCACAGGGTATATGAAGATTAAGAATATAATAAAATAGACTTTTATTTTGCATTGATGATTTTGGTGCAATCCAATGCACCAACCAGAGTAAATGTATGCACTGATTAACACTGTTATTTAAATTCAGTTGCTTATAAACAGACCTACACCGTTAATATTTTGACCACTCATCATGCTGTAACAGGCTGCTGTAAAGAAATTCAAGCATTTGCTTAATAGTAATAAAGGACTTATTGATCAGTTTTCCTCCAGCCTGGTTCCTGACTTGAAGAGGTTTTATCAAACTTGTCCTACTAGAGGACAAGTTTCTTTCTTTAATTAAAGATATTGATTTCTACCACAATTTTGGTGCCAAACATTAAGCTTTTGAGGAGAAGATGTTGGGTTATATCCCAAGCTTTTAGAATAGGAGTGTTTTTTGTCTAGAGTTAGTGTTAGTCTTAACATGGTTAGTAGGGTTTGGAGACCACCATGGCTTCTTTAGTTCGCCAGAGGTGTTAGAATAGGTAAGGCCAAAGAAAGAAGTCTCCTCCATTCCGGGTTCGAGACCCGGCAGAGTCAAGACAAAGAGGGTTGAATTAGCAGATCACTGAAGAGAAGACAAAGTGAACAGATTTCTGTAAGAGCTCTTGATTGCCAGAGGGAACATACGCCATCTCCGGGATTCACTGGGACACATCTGAGATTGCCACCGAGTACAGAATAGTGTCAAGTGGCTCTTTGCCACATGGTGGATTATTTAGTTTGCTATCTGGAGGGAGTCACCCAGACTTCACTATGGGTTTGGCAAAAGGTCTCAGTAGAGAGTAACGCTAAAAAATAGCTAGGTAAAAGTCCTATTAAGAGCTCTTTCAGGGCTGATGTCATCTTTTGTCAAAAGGAGGAGTTGACGACGATAATCGACCGTAAACTTCAACAAAACCAACCATTCTGTTTTAGTTGGACTCTAGTTGCTAGAAGGAAAGTTAGATTCATTGGTTTGACTGAGATTTCCTGCACTCGTGTGAGTAGCAAGGCGCAAACAATGGCAAAAATGGTACAGACATTTGGCGGGAGATCAAAGTGAACACACCGTAGATGACATGTTGCTTGTTATCTCTGAACTGGACTATGATATGTTGAACTTAGATTGTGATACAAGTGACTGAAAACAAATGTGAGGTTCCAGCTTCAGCTGATTGGTCCCCAGCTAATCATAGTACTGACAGTGTTCACCAGGGAGGACTGCCACTTAACAATGATAACAGGTAGAAACCAGATTGCAATGCACTGTGACTTTGACCCAGCCACGCAAAGACAGCCTGGCAGAAAGCCTGACACATATTCTTGGCAAACTGGCAGCCACAGCATGCAGCAACAGATGTTTTATGTTGATTTCTGTTTGAAACCATTGCTTTTCAGAAACTGTTTTTTGGAAAAAATATTCAGCCCTAAAAGAGTTAAGAAGAAGAATTCATCATTAATTAAGGTTAGGATTCATTTTTGGACACCTATCGTTGTCAGTTCAAATAGTTTTAAGTGAAGGATACTTCATGTGCATAGTTGCAACCGATGTAAAGGGAGAATTCCACATGAAAATAGGGTTAAAAGTAGAATAATATAATTGTATAATCACTGAAGAGTAAACAATTTACACTGTACATGGAAACTGTGATTGGTAAGAAAAAGAATAGGACTTAGATTAAAAGTGAAGAGTTTTGTAATTGGTATAGATTGGAAGGTTTATGTTTTCTGTATAGTGATTGTGTGTTCTCTTTGTGGCTGAGTAGACACGGTGGTTACGTCATCCGAGGCTGTTGGATGTTTGTTTGTTTGTTCTAATCAACAAAATGAGCAAGAGCAGAATATAAAGGTAATGGCATCTAACTCATTGTTTTCTAGACTTTGTTTCTTTTTACATCTTAACATGCAGCACTGGGTAGTGTTTTTTAACAATTTACATACTGTAGATTGGAAAAATTAAGAGACGTCTAACTGTAGCAGCGCTTGCAAAATCGGTACATACGGAAGTTGATTTGAAACAAAGTGGGAATGGTTAAAATAAACACTTAAAATAACAAGATCTCAATGTGCAGCAAAGTCATGCCAGCGAGAAAAGAGTGCAATGCGACAAGAAAGTAAAAGAAATGGAGAGGACATATGAAAAAATTAGGTGTAAAATATGAAAATGCTTTAAACATGTTGAAAGAATGCTCCATGTGTTTGAAAATGATGCACTATGCCTAAGACATGACATGATTTCTTTGTCTGAAATGTACTTGTATTAAGCAGAATATTCAAGTCATTGCTGAAATATATTGTGCACATACATTTCAAATTGCCTGATACTAAGTTTCACAGCTCTCAGTTAATTTGGGTTAAAATAGGAGTTTTGACCATGTATAATATTTGGTAAAATGAAAAAGTCTCCAATTTGCTTATAAAGATAAATGTTCAATACATCTTTCCTTCAAACCTTGATCAAGTTATAAGGAAAAATTTTCTTTTTATAATTATACAATATAAGGAGACAATTTCTTGCTATTGGGGTGCGGAAGTGTATTGAGCATGGGTGAGTCGAAAACTATTATTAAAGAAGGGTAGTATGGTGGTGCAGTGATTAGCACTGCTGCCTGGTAACAGGAAATGAAGGTTCAGACTTGCACATTCATTGTTAAAGACAGTTTAAGTGACATTGAAAATGCAGTATTTGAAAGCGATATCCGTGTATTCGGTATCCGAAGTGTATTAAACAAGTTTAAGTGAGTTTGGGAATATAATTGGTTAAAGACAATGTGTGAAGATATGTGGTGCCGTTTGAAGAAATGAACTGATTTATAAGACTATACATAAAAATGGAAACATATATGTTGTTTAAATTAAAACAGCTATGAATTCAAATTGAAAATAGTTATGTGCAATGGAAAAGTCTCTATATAATATGTGCACTACTTTCCTTTTGAGTACTGGCCATACTCTGACAAGTGCAAGTTCTTTTAGTAATTTTAAATTAAAGTAAAATTAGACATATCCCTTAAAACAGTAAGGAAGTTGGCTTCCAGTCCAGGCAGTGTTCCACACCATGACACGTTGCGCAAACAGAATGTTAACTAACAAATCATAGAATGTGCTTTTTTTATACAGAACCTACACTCTGGAAAAGCTGCAAGGAAAATCCCAGATATCAACAAAGAAGCGTGCATGAACAACTAGCAAGGAGTTATGGGTAAAAGAAATCAACATTATTAAGCTTAAATAAAATTTTATCTTAGTCCAACGTACTGTCTCAATATGCATGAATGCAATAATGTAGTAACTAACCAGAGAGCATTTTAAATACAAATAGATTTTGAATTATAAGGATTTAATGCCGGAAATATATTGATTTCTTTTTTTCCCATCCACTTCTTGTGTTAACAATAACCTGTTTACTTTAATGTGAAATAGAACAGAATGTTACTGTTTGAACAACTATGTAGCCGATGAAAGATTTAGTTTTATTTTTTATAATTTGATATTCTGATGAAACATTCCAGATACATTGTTAAAAATCCTGAAGCCTAAGGTAGAAATGTATGTGTTAATTTAACTTGTAAAACATTAGATTAAATTTAAAAATACATGGGACATGTATAAAGAAAACTATTTTAGCTTTAAGGGTAAATGTTAAGAGAGGTGTTAATAGGTGTATTTTAAGATAATTTCTGCTGATCCAAGTAACCTTTGGAATAATGTAGAAAAATTACAAAATATTTTATACAACTTACCCTGATATCCATAGACACAGAGAAATATACATTTCTTTGTAAAATATTTAATTACAAAAATTGTAGATGGAAATGTGGAGCTTAAATGTTTTAGTTTATTTTGATCTTATTAAGTCCAGATTTTGTATTTCTTTTTAACTTCTGCTTGCGATGCTAACTAAGAGATGATCTCTGAAGGACACTGATGTTATATTACCATCCATTATTCTATGAAAATGGGACAATAAGTGCCTACCCAGATTCTAGCTCAAGAATGAGGCGTTGAAGTAATTTCCAAATTTCCTTAACTTCTACAGGAACCACCAAAGAACATGACTCTTTAATAATAGCTTCCACACTACTCTTGTCTTCTCTTTCCTTTGTTCTTGTATGCCAAGGACAATATACTCAAATTCCGGTCCAAGGAATCATGGGTCTCTGCTGCCAACAACTCAGCTATGCTGGTGATGGTTGACGCAGAAAGACCATCATGGGTCCCTCATCATAGATGATCAAGAGTTTCAGATATTAATATACTTTTGCTTTGGGGTATTGGACTTCAAGACCAGACACTTTTACTCTGCAAAAATGTCATTCCACCTTTAATATGCTTGATTCTTGATGACAGTTCTAGGACAGTTCTTTTTTTTTCCTCCTTGAAATGAACACTCTTAACTTTGTTTCCGTCCGCTTGTTTTCACACCCCAAGATTTCTTTTTCTGCAGCAACATTTTTCAAAGATGATTTGAACCTCAGGCAGCGTAGTGGGTACCGCTGCCTTGCAGTTAGGAGACCCGGGTTTGCTTCCCAGGCCTCCCTGCGTGGAGTTTGCATGTTCTCCCCATGTCTGTGTGGGTTTCCTCCAGGTAATCCAGCTTCCTCCCACAGTCCAAAGACATGCAGGTTAGGTGCATTGGCGATTCTAAATTGTCCCTAGTGTGCCCTGCGGTGGGCTGGCGGCCTGCCCGGGGTTTGTTTCCTGCCTTGCGCCCTGTGTTGGCAGGGATTGGCTCCAGAAGACCCCCCATGACCCTGTAGTTAGTACATAGCGGGTTGGATAATGGATGGATTGATGGATTTGAACCATGGACTTATGGAATGTTAGAAGGAAAGGCTAATTATCTGCGGGTGCTAGTACATATATAAATAAAATGTATTATTATTTACATTACATTGGGAATTATCATATTAGCGCTTGCAGCATTACCAGTTAAAAGTCAGTCTTATTTAAGCTTTCTTGGTTATTGAGTTTATTAGAATGAATAATGTAGAATTTGACATAAAGGGAAATTTGTTAACTATGAAGAATGGTAGTAAACTTGTGGGATGGTAAATAACAAATGTTTTGGGAACACACACAGTCTGGAAAAAATGTTTAAATCTACATAATATAGGTAAAGTCCCGTTATAGTGAACACTGAAGTAATAAAATTTTCAGAATAACAAATACTTTTTGTGAGCCTGGACAAATGTTTATAGAACATCATGTCAAACAAATCTCATTTTAAAAAAATGTAAATCTCAGTATAACAAATGTTTTTTGACCAAAAATGGCCATGAAAGATGAAAATGCAATGCAAAAAATACTTAATGCCGTTCTTACACTTTCTGCGCTGAGCCTCAGGAACTCTGCAACAGGTTGTCCCAAAGACAGAGGCAGTCTGTTACAAAATTTCCGGTCTTAGGCAGTCTCGGCGAGAGTGTAGGTGTGACATTATACATATAGCCGAATTCTGAGTCAGTGCTGCACCAAGCGTCCACATGGGTAGGTCTATTGTGAACACATTCCGTACTGTTCCAAGTTTCATAGCACTACTCAAAGTTTTCTTTTAGATAAACAAAAAAAAAAAAAAAATTGACAAACAGTGTCAGTTTACGCTGAAAGAAACATTAACAATCCTGGAAAAAACTAATTCTGGAATGAAGAAAAATTATGTGTCAAAAGCATTTTGGAATCGCACCTTCATCTAATGCCTTGTTTTCATCCTACATTTCTAGTTAAAAAAAATTACATCTAACGTCTCATTTTCTGTGTTCATACCTGTATTTCTAATTAAAAAAAAGCTAAATCTTAATGTCGTTTTCATTCTGTAAATGCATACCTGTCAGTCAGCCAGTCATTCTCCAACCCACTATATCCTAACACAGGGTCACGGGGGTCTGCTGGAGCCAATCCCAGCCAGCACAGGGCACCAGCCCCCTGCCTTTAATACCTGTATTTCTATATAAAAAAAAATTACATCTAATGTCTCGCTTTCATTCATTACATCAAACCTCTTAATGCCGGGCCACCTTAAATTCCCTCACACCTTCTCAGCAGCGTCTTTGTTTAGTAAATGTGTCAATCAGCACAAGCAGCAAGCAGCCTGCACACTTATCCCCCACCAATGCAGATGAAGTAAGATGCAAAATTCTCAGAGCTGGTCTCTTTAACTGGGAGTGATGGGTCTGGAATAGTATAGGGTAAATAATATATCATTATTTGGAATACATACATTACATGTGTGTTCCATGTCTACAAGGACCTGTGTAAATGTAGGATGACAGGAAATGTGAGGCAACAATTGTTGAACACACTTAAATCAGAAACATTTTCCATGTTATGATAAATGTAATGATAAAATATGTAATATATATATGTAATGTTAAAATGCTGACGTGAAGTGTATAATGTGTGAAGACTGAAATTCAAATATCAAATTAGCATTTTCAAAAAAAGCATAACAAAACTGTACTTTTATTCAAGAATATAACCGAAAAAAAATAAATTATTGAATTTACATGTTGCTGTCGATGTGTGAGAACCGAAGCACAAATACCAATCAACACAAAGTACACATGGCTGATTGGTTGTTGCCTTGTAATCAAAAGGTTGCAGGTTCGATCCCGAGTCCTCCTCGCGGGTGCAAGCCACCGTGCATTTACCTTAGTGAGCTGCTTTTATTATTATTACTATTATATAATAAAAAGATACATTTGATTTGAGTCTGTAACACCCACTGTAAATTTTGCTAGTTGTAAAAGTTACCTTTTGTTTTTTTTTAAATTCAGTTTTATTCTCTCAGTCACATACACATGGTATAACGAACTTTCCACTCCCTCTCTGAGTTGATGCCATTTATCTCTATTCTGTTCACAAGAGCAGCGATGACCAAAGTTATAACTGCTTATTGTACTGCCAATCAAAAATACAACGCCCTGTGACTGCTATCAGACTATCATGCGGCATTTGCGCTTTGACAACAAAGACACCTGTGCAGAACATGTGAAAAGCAATAGATTTGCTGTGATCTTGGACATCTGGCAACGTTTTGTTGAGAACTGTGTTTTGAATTACAACTGTTTACACCCAAAAGTCAGCTGTCTTTTCTTCCAATACATCCCAGCCAAGCCTGACAAATTTAACATAAAGTTTTGGATTGTGGCAGATATGCAGGCAAAGTATATGTACAAGGCCACTCCTTATTTAGGAAAGGATCCTAGTCATCCCATGGGAGAAAGACTTTCCGAGACTATGGTCATAAAGCTTATGGAGCCATTTTTGGACAAAGGCAGAACTGTGACAACAGACATCTTCACATCGCTTTCACTGGCTAATAGACTGCAGCACCACCATGCAAATCTGCTTGGCACCATAAATAAACTGGGCAAGAACTTCCACCTGTAGCTAATATCTCTTCAGTATGTGAGCAATTCTCTACGCTACTGTTTACATCTGGCAGTCCATGCTGACAGTGTATGTGCCCGAAAAGAAGACATCTATCTGCATTTTCAGTACTATGCACCATAATGTGGAGATTTGGTAAGATCAGGGGGAAAAAAAAAAGTTTCAAATGACAACTCCTGTTCAAATGACATAGCGTTTTCAAATAATCACATTTTCATACATGGATGTGTGTGTGCATGCGCGAGAGAGACAGAGACAGATTTTATGTCATTCAAGTGGTTACTGGAATATAAAACAAACACTTCCTCAAAGGTGTAATGAAAGTGCTTTTATTCAAGAATAAAACTGAATAAAAAAACACTGAGAAGACATGAATATTTTCGTATGCTTCAGGGATTCCAGAGTTAAGAAGCCCTGTTTTTTTTTAAAATACATGTACTGTCAAGCGTGGTATTGTCACAGAGTTGCACGAGAGACAGGTAGAGGAGTCTAGGTTTTCAAGGAAAATACAGGTACTTTATTACTGTACAGAGAAGACAGGTACAGTATCAAGACTTCATTCAGAATAGAAGCTGTTAGGAGTCGCAACATGAGAGCAATCATCCAGCTTTAGCTCCCATCATCAGAATCGAAGAATACCAGCGGCTCGGAATCACCGCTGTGGCAGACGCGGTCTGGAAAAGATAGATCAAGAGAGTGTAAGGATGAGCAGATCAAAGCCTGTTGTTAAATGTTAAACATTGTGCAATAATCATGGTACACGGTAACCTTGATCCTGCAGGGGACAATCAATTGCTTTGCCCTTTGTTTACTGTTCACCAGAAGCAGCAGAGCAGCTACGGAGCTTTCCTTGTGCCGCTGCCATTAGACATAGAGAATTGCCCGCGGCCCTGATCACAATACTATAGGTATTTTCTTCACATTCATTATTACAATCCATACATAGCAATCAAGTTTTTACAAAAAAAAAAAGAATTATGTTAAGAACAGATCGATCCCTACCCCTGAGAGAGAGAGCAAGCCAAACAGCGTAAAATTTAAGGCTTGTAAACATACCTAAATTAATAAATTCTCTGTGCTTTATAAACTTATTTTAAAATATTACTGATTAGATCCTGCCATGTTTTGAAAAAAGTCTGTATGGATCCTCTAACTGAGTATTTGATTTTTTCCAATTTCAAATAATATAAACACATCGGTTTCCCACTGACTTAAAAGAGGAGAGTTTGGGTTCTTCCAGTTTATCAGAATAAGTCTGTGTGCCAAGAGTGTAGTGAATGCAATCACAATTGGTTTGTCCTTCTCCACTTTAAGCCCCTCTGGAAGAACCCCAAACACAGCTGTCAATGGGTTAGGAGGGATTGTGAGTCCAAGGCTGTCCGAGAGGTAATTAAAAATTTTTGTCCAGAATAATGTTAATTTGGAGCAGGCCCAAAACATGTGACCCAGTGAGGCTGGGGCTTGGTTGCAACGTTCGCAGGTTGGATCATGCCCTGGAAACATTTTGGAGAGTTTTAGTGAGACAGATGTGCTCGATATATAATTTTGAGTTGTATAATTGTATGCTTTGTGCATATGGAGCTCGAGTGAATTCTCTGCATTGCTACTTTCCACTCCTTTTCTGATATATTAATTGAGAGATCTTTTTCCCAGTGTCCTCTTGGATCTTTGAAAGGAAGGGATTGTAAAATGATTTTATATATTGTAGAGATGGAGTCTAATTCCTTGAGATTGAGCAATATTTTTGCCAGCGTGGATGAGGGTGCAAGATGAGGAAAATCTGGAAGGTTCTGTTTACCAAAGTTCCTGATTTGAAGATAGTGAAAGAAATGTGTAGCTGGAATGTTAAATTTGGAATGTAATTGTTCATAGGATGCAAAGACGTTGTCTATATAAAGATCTCTAAGCAAGTTAATTCCAATTTTTTTCCAGATATTAAAAACTGCATATGTTTGCGAAGGTTGAAAGAGGTGGTTCTCTTGCAGGGGTGCCACAGATAGAAGCTTCTCCGTCTTAACATTTTCTTCATATTCATTATAACGACATTTCCGTTATAACGAAATATATTTATGGTCCCGTGGGTTTCGTTATAATGGGATTCCACCTGTATAAGGTGAAGATATATTTTAAACTAGAAGACTCTTGAAACAAGCTAAATGTACAATTTGTTTAAATAACTATTTTTTTATGATGAATGTTAATTTTATTTTTGTGACAGTACTTGATACAGAATGATGGAACAAAAGATGCAACATTAGGACTCAAATACTATGATATTACGTGTTAGGATTAAACATGCTAAATTAGATAGTGGTATAGTACAAACCTTTTGAAGTCTGTAGAACACGGTATAAGTGCAATGAAATTTGTGGGATAGTGAACAGTGTTTTTAGGAATTGGCATACTCAGGGCCATATAAACAGAAATAGTTGGTGGCAATATAGGACAAATAATTAATACTAAGGCTTTTTCTAGGTGTTCTAATTGTTTAATTAATCCATTATTTACTAAATAGTGGGTCTGATGCTAAAGTACTTGCAGCCTTTTATTATTCCGTGTTGTTTGCCAGTGTGTCTGCTCTGCTCATTTTTAATTGTCATTAATAAGATACAATGAAGGAGAAAAACTGCACAGGGAAAGGGCAAAATATAATGAAATCAACAACAACAAAAGAGAGTTAAGCATTAAATCTATAGCAAAAGCAAAAATATTTCTAAATGTCTGATAAATGTAAAAATTATGCTGCTGTGCTTTTCTGAAAGTAGAAGAAAAGAAAAATAATACCAGTTAATTAAATGAGATCAGTGCTATCAGGTGTTGTCACTGGTTAGCAATCCGGTTGGAACAAAAACCTGCAGCCACAGTGTGCCCCCAGGACTGAGGTTGGGAAACACTGTAATAGAGAGATAAGCCAGTGACTTGCATTAACGAGAGTAGTGCTGACGTTTTCTGAAGGGAGAACTGACACTTACTTTCAGCAAAATAACCGATTGCTTTTAATGGAATAACCTAGTTTAAGACTGCAGCTTAATGTAAATTGGGGCAACTATGTTAATGAGAGCATGACGATGCGAACATGGTTGTGTATATAAGGACTCTACCTCTGGTTATTGTTGTATACATCATTGGCAACATAAACTAGAAACATTTGAAGTTTTCAGGTAAATACCTGTGCTGTCTGTGTTGCCACCAATGATATTAAACAATCTAATCATAAATGACACTTTTTTTAACTAATATAGCTAATGTTTATTGGATATAAAGGAAATCAAATAGCTACTTTAAACACAGTTTAAAATAGGACACTGATCAAATTATTATTGACAATGCTTTATCGTCATACTTAGAATTGTGTCCCATAACCTCAAAACTTCTAAATCATATTGTTTGTCTTTGTTCGATATTGATATTATTTGAATAATTTATATTGACTACTGTTTTTCCCCAGATCACAAGGGACAGAGTGGTGATCAGATTGTTATTGAAAAAGATGCACCCTGAGGTTGAAGGGAGCACAGGTTGTTGAGTCCAAAATATAGAAGAGCTTTAACAAGGCTGAAATGGGGGAATTTGAAAAAATAGTTTTAGGGTAACATAGTATTCATCTTAAAGAAATAACATAAAAGGTAGTAAATGTCAGAAACTTGTTCAGGCTTACTAGGAAACCAGATAAAGTTCAAGTTAGGGCTGGCCGATATGGGAAAAAAATTATCACAGTAATTTTCTTCATATCAGTCGATATCGATATATATCACAATATAAATCAAATCACTATTTCTGTCAAATTAAAGGTTCCTTTTTACTCCTAAGTGAGATGTGACAATATGAGGTTAATTTTGGTTTAAATATTTTTTTTATTTTCTGTCAGAAGTCAAACATGACACATGTAATGTAGAACATTATACAACTGTATTTCAAATAAATAAAACAGGTATATATAATACACTAAAATCGTAATTCTGACCAATCAAATGTTTCAAGTGTTACAGGAAAACACAAACTAAATGCAAAATTAAATTCTTTGGTCAATTCAAAATAAAAAAAAATAGGTAATACAAAATAAAAAAGGCTCACTTCTGAGCAGTCAAAATACGTAAAAGAGTTTTACATGAGAACACACTAAAGTAAATTCATTGGTCAGTTCCAAATAAACAAAGTAGGTATTACTACAAAATAAACCCAACCACAGGGGATACAAAAACCAGTGTGTTTCTTTGTGCCGGACCCAAGCCCAGATAAATGGAGAGGGTTACATCAGGAAGGGCATCCGGTGTAAAATTTTGCCAGATAAATATGCGGACAACAATACAAATTTCCATATTGGATCAGTCGAGGCCCGGGTTAACAACGGCCACCACCAATACGGTTAACCAACAGAGTACTACCGGAAATTGAGCTACTGCTGGCCGAAGAAGGACAAGAAGAGGTGGGAGACATGTCCGGAGGCAGAAGAAGAGAAGGTAGGTAAAGAGACTAGAAATGAGTGTAGGAATTTGGAATTTTGTCAGTATGACTGGTAAGGGGAGAGAGTTAGCCGATATGATGAAGAGAAAGAAGGTTGATATATTGTGCGTGGAAGAGACTATATGAAAGGAGAGTAAGACCAGGTGGATCGTAAGTGGATTCAAATTGTCCTATCATGGTGTGGATAGGAGGAGAAATGGGGTAGGGGTTATTCTGAAGGAAAAGTATGTCAAGCAGGTTTTGGAGGTTAAAAGACTATCAGACAAAGTAATGATTATGAAGCTGGAAATTGAAATTGTATTGATGAATGTTATTAGTGCATATGCCCCGTAAGTTGGGTGTATGATGAATAAGAAGTGATGGACAGTGTACCCAAGGGATGAAAGTAATCATTGGAGTGGATTTCAATGGGCATGTTGGTGAAGAAAATAGAGGAGACGAGGAGGTGATGGGTAGGTATGGTGTCAAGGAGAAGAATGAAGGTCAGATCGTAGTGGATTTTGTGAAAAGGATGGACATGGCTGTGGTGAATACGTATTTTAAGAAGAGGGAGGAACATAGGGTGACGTACAAGAGTGGAGGAAGATGCACACAGGTACATTATATCCTATGCAGATGAGTCAATCTGAAGGATACTGAAGACTTCAAAGTGCTAGCAGGGGAAAGTGTAGTTAGGCAGCATAGGATGCTGGTCTGTAGGATGAAGTTGGAGATCAAGAACAGGAGGAAAGTGAAGGCAGAGCCAAGGATCAAATAGTGGAAGCTAAAAAAGGAAGACTGCAAGGTTAAGTTTAGGACGGAGGTATGACAGGCACTGGGTGGCAGTGAAGAGTTACCAGACAGCTGGGCACCAACAGCAGAAGTAGTAAGGGTGAGAGCAAGAAGGGTGTTAAGAGTGACATCTGGACAGAGGAAAGGGGAAAAGGAAACCTAGTAGTGAAATAGGGAAGTACAGGAGAGTAAACAGAGGGAGATGATGGCTAAGAAGAAGTGGAATACAGTAGTCAGAGAGATACAGAAAGTAGACAAGAATACAAGGAGATAAGGCGTAAGGTGGCGAGGCCAAAGAAAAGGCGTATGAGGAGTTTTATGAGAGGTTGGACACTAAGGAGGGACAAAAGGACCAATACTGATTGGCTAGACTGAGGAACCAAACTGGGAATGATGTGCAGCAGGTTAGGGTGATAAAGGATAAAGATGGAAACATACTCACAAGCGAGGAGGGTGCGTTGAGCAGATGAAAACAGTACTTTGAGAGACTGATGAATGAAGAGAATGAGAGAGAGAGAAGGTTGGATGACATGGAGATAGTGAATCAGGAAGTGCAACAGATTAGCAAGGAGGAAATAAGGACAGCTATGAAGAGGATGAAGAATGGAAAGGCAGTTGGTCTAGAAGACATACCTATGGAAGCATGGTAATGTTTAGGAGAGAAGGCAGTGGAGTTTTCAACCAGATTCTTTAACGGAATCTTGAAAATTGAGAGGACACCTGAGGAGTGGAGAAGAAGTATACTGGTACCGATTTTTAAGAATAAAGGGGATGTGCAGAGCTGTAGTAACTACAGGGGGATAAAATGAATGAGCCACAGCATGAAGTTATGGGAAAGAGTAGTGGAAGCTAGATTAAGAAGGGAGGTCATGATTAATGAGCAACAGTACGGTTTCATGCCAAGAAAGAGCATCACAGATTTGATGTTTGCTCTCAGGGTGTTGATTTACAAGTATGGAGAAGGTGAGAGGGAGCTGCATTGGGTCTTTGTGGAACTGGAGAAAACATATGACAGGGTGCCTTGAGATGAGTTGTGGTATTGTATGAGGAAGTTGGGAGTGGCAGAGAAGTACTTAAGTGATGTAAAGGATATGTGCAAGGGAAGTGTGACAGTGGTGAGGTCTGCGATAGGAATGACATGGATTCAATGTGGAGGTGGGATTACATCAGGGATCGGCTCTGAGCCTTTTCTAAAGATATGCTCTAGAGAGGAAAGGAATGAAGGTCAGTGGGAACAAGACAGAATACATGTGTGTGAATGAGAGCGAGGTCTGTGGAATGGCGAGGATGCAAAGAGTTGGCAAAGGTGGATGAGTTTAAATACTTGGGATCAACAGTACAGAGTAATGGGGATTGTGGAAGAGAGGTGAGAAAGACAGTGCAGGCAGGGTGGAATGGGTGGAGAAGAGTGTCAGGAGTAATTTGTGATAGACGGGTATCAGCAAGAGTGAAAGGGAAGGTCTACAGGACTGTAGTGAAACCAGCTATGTTTATATGGGTTAGAGACGGTGGCACTGACCAGAAAGCAAGAGACAGAGGTTGAGGTTGCTAAGATTTGCATTGGGTGTGACAAGGATGGACAGGAATGTAAATGAGTACATTAGAGGTTCAGCTCAGGTTGGATGGTTGGAAGATAAAGTCAGAGATGTGAGATTGTATTGGTTTGGACATGTGCAGAAGAGAGATGCTGGGTATATTGGTGAACGATGTTAAGAATGGAGCTGCCAGAGGAAAAGAGGAAAGCCTAAGAGAAGATTTATGGATGTGGTGACAGAGGACGTGCAGGTGATGGGTGTTAACTGAGCAAGATGCAGAGGACACGAAGATATGGAAAAAGATGATCCACTGTGGCAACCCGTAACAGGAGCAGTCGAAAGAAAAAGAAGGTATTATTACAAAATAAAATCTAAAAAACAACTAACTCTATACTGTATCCTTTCCTTTGTATAGATTCAAACAGTTATAAGTGGTTGGGAAACAAACCCACAAGTGAATAGATTAAAAACATTCTGTATATACCCTCAGTACAAATTTAAGCAGCTTTCAAATGTAAATGAAGGAGAACATAAACAAAATTGACATATTCACTCAGTTCTGGTCAGCTTATGTTACGAGGTAAAAAAAAAGAAAAGCACAAGAAATCCCCATTAGTGCACCACTTTCTTGGGTTTAGAACTGCAAAGTCTTGCATTGTGCATGCTCTAAAGGATGGCAAAAAGATTTGTGGTATTACTTGTCTTTGTGGGAACATGCAATTGACACAATTTGCAGTGCATGCTACTCTGCTTCTTGTCAGACTTTAAATAGCCAAAATATCTCCACCCCACCGAGCCTTGGGTTGTGTCCATTGGGGTGTCTTCTTCAGTAACGCTGATTTTTTTGAGTTTTTGTTAACATTTTCTGTCATTATTTTCTCTTTTATCTCGCTCCCACTCCTGACATACTGATATACACGGCTGCTGCAACCCAAACATTAGCACATATGCTGCTGCCAGCTCCATGCTGGCTGTGGCAACTTAACCTGACATGGTTATAACTCTGTTCCAGCCACATGATTGGTTTGGTGTGGCACAGTTCTCATTGTCTTTTCATATTGCTAGTCATAACATGGATGGAATTAATTCCTTTGACTTTCTATTGACCATGTCTTGTGTTTCTATTGAGGAAAAACTATTTTGCGATAATTATCTTTAGCATTTTTTTTTATCCCACATTATCAGCCAGCCCTAGGTCAAGTGAACAACAGAGACAAAGATGTAATACACAAAATGTAATGAAAGATGACTAAGAGATGACTAAGAAGAGAGCAGAGGTCCTGTGAACAACCAGAATGGACAGAAATTTCAAGAGTGGTGGCTTCATATACCAAAGGGTATATGAAGAATAATAATATAATAAAATACACTTATTTTACATTGATGATTTTGGTGTAATCCAAGGCACCAACCAGAGTAAATGTATGCACCGTTTAACACTGTTATTTAAATTCAGATGCTTATAAAATAGACCTACACCCTTAATATTTTGACCATTCTCATCATGCTGTAAAAGACTGCTGTAAAGAATGCTCCCTGTTGAAGCATTTGCTGAAGTATAATAAAAGAACGTAACGAACAGCTTTCCTCCTGCCTAGTTTATGACTCAAAGAGGTTTTATCAGACTTGTTCTACTAGAGGACAAGTTTCTTTCTTTAATTAAAGATATTTATTTCTACCACATATCATACTCCTGAGGAAATCCCAGAAACCTCAAAGCATGCCCAGAGGTATAATCTCTCCACTGTGTCTCATGTTAGCAATCCAGGCTTGGTATCCCCTGTGTGAAGAACCCAGGGAACTTTTTAAATGCATGCCCAAAAAAAACTAAATTTGGCTCTTCTAAATATGGAGAATTAGTAATTTTACTCCAAGCTCCTCATATTTTCTGCACTGCTCAATCATGCCTACGGGGTTCATTTTTGCTGTTTGTACTTTATTTTTCCACCACTAAGCAAAAATCCTAAACAATTTTTATCTCTAAATCAGAATTAAAATGTTCAAGCAAGAAATAAGTTTTATAAAAGACAAAGTAATTATTCAAGCTTCATTTTTAGTTTTCTTAAAACCAGTATTATGAGAGAAATACTTATGAATCATATTAAAAATGTCCTTATCTCACTAAAATGTTTTTGCTTGGAATCTATAAAATCTGAAAAACAAAAGCCAATCATCACAACAAATCATACTGTAGCTCATGAACACCAATAAAACATCATCTGTATACTAAAGTATTTTAAATAATGAGCTCCATACATTCTTATACACCTGCTTTATTTTTACATGTTTGAGCTGGTTTCATTTTTAGAAGTAGGAGGGTTTGTTTTAAAGAAATATATAAAACTCTGCCTTTCCACATTTCAAGTTTTCTTGTCTACCACAATAAAAACAAAAATGTAACACCATACCGAAAAATGTTTAAAAAAATGTAAAAGCATGCATTTTGTAAATGGTTATAATTTGCTCCAAGAAACAGATTTGCAAATAGATTAATGTATTTAAGTATTCTATTTTCAAAAACACATTTTCCTTCTCTAGGTTGTGAGGAAAAGGAGGCTGGAAGTCATCCAAGTCCATCACTAATATGATATACTTTGATCACCACATTATCACATTATTGAGTCAAATTTAAAAAATGATAACATACTAAAATTATCAAATTGGTTACAGCTTTTACTACATACAAATTAGTATAAAGTAGTATAGTATTAAGTAGTATAAAGTTCTTACTTTTGTAGAGATGCAAAAGTAATTTTGTGGGGTTTTTTTTTCACCTAACTATAAATGTATTTATTAATTTTTGGAATTGTTAAGATCCTGCCCTAGCTATTTATGTAGTTGTATTCCTTTGAGGTTTGTGTGGCACTTTCTAGCCACCTTCAAAAGATCTGAAGGTCTGATTAATTAATGCTTTATGAGTGAATGCACTAGAGTGCTGTACGATAACTCCCACTCTAAGCTGGGCTGGTTTCTTCCTTGCAAATGGTGCTAGCTGCTCTAAAACCTGAAATGAATTAAGCAAGTTAAGAAAATTAATTAATCTGTTTTCAGTGAAATAAATATAAGTTTTTTTCTTAATAACCTTGCACAGCACCCGTTTTTCATATCATTTAAGAAACTGTGCAAAGTAAGCAGTATATTTTGTGTTACTTAAAGCTGTTGTTAAATGCTATGGTACTATTGTGTTTCCCTATTTGGGTTTTCACAATACATGGTACAGTTGTGCTTGAAAGTTTGTGAACCCTTTAGAATTTTCTATATATCTGCATAAATATGACATAAAAAGTCATCAGATTTTCACTCAAGTCCTAAAAGTAGATAAAGAGAAATCAGTTAAACAAATGAGACAAAAATATTATACTTGGTCATTTATTTATTGAGGAAAATGATCGAATATTACATATTTGCGAGTGGCAAAAGTATGTGAACCTTTGCTTTCAGTATCTGATGTGACCCCCCCCTTTGCAGCAATAACTGTAACTAAACATTTCCGATAACTTTTGATCATTCCTGCACACCGGCTTGGAGGAATTTTAACCCATTCCTCCGTACAGAACAGCTTCAACTCTGGGATGTTGGTGGGTTTCCTCATATTAACTGCTCGCTTCAGGTCCTTCCACAACATTTCGATTGGATTAAGGTCAGGACTTTGACTTGGCCATTCCAAAACATTAACTTTATTCTTCTTTAACCATTCTTTGGTAAAACGACTTGTGTGCTTAGGGTCGTTGTCTTGCTGCATGACCCACCTTCTCTTGTGATTCAGATCATGGACAGATGTCCTGACATTTTCCTTTAGAATTCTCCGATATAATTCAGAACTCATTGTTCCATCAATGCAGGTAAGCCTTCCTGGCCCAGATGCAGCAAAACAGGCCCAAACCATGATACTACCATCACCATGTTTCACAGATGGGATAAGGTTCTTATGCTGGAATTCAGTGTTTTCCTTTCTCCAAACATAACGCTTTTCATTTAAACCAAAAAGTTCTATTTTGGTCTCATCCATCCACAAAACATTCTTCCAATAGCCTTCTGGTTTGTTCACGTGATCTTTAGCAAACTGAAGACGAGCAGCAATTTTTTTTTGGAGAGCAGTGGCTTTCTCCTTGCAACCCTGCCATGCACACCATTGTTGTTCAGTGTTCTCCTGATGGTGTACTCATGAACATGAACATTAGTCAGCTTTCAGTTGGTTAGAAGTTACCCTGGGCTCCTTTGTGACCACGCCGACAATTACATGCCTTGCTCTTGGAGTGATCTTTGTTGGTCGACCACTCCTGGGGAGGGTAACAATGGTCTTGAATTTCCTCCATTTGTACACAATCTGTCAGACTGTGGATTGGTGGAGTCCAAACTCTTTAGAGATGGTTTTTAAACCTTTTCCAGCCTGATGAGCACCAACAACTCTTTTTCTGAGGTCCTCAGAAATCTCCTTTGTTCGTGCCATGATACACTTCCACAAACGTGTTGTGAAGAGCAGACTTTGATAGATCCCTGTTCTTTAAATAAAACAGGGTGCCCACTCACACCTGATTGTATCCCATTGATTGAAAATGATAATATAATGATATGATAATCCTATAGGTTCACATACTTTTGCCACTCACAAATATGTAATATTCAATCATTTTCCTCAATAAATAAAATGACCAAGTATAATATTTTTGTCTCATTTGTTTAACTGGTTTCTCTTTCTACTTTTAGGACTTGAGTGAAAATCTGATGATGTTTTAGGTCATATTTATGCAGAAATATAGAAAATTCTAAAGGGTTCACAAACTTTCAAGCACAACTGTATATACAAATTACAATGTAATACCTCAAAACTATTGATGCTTGAATTTGATATATTACTAAGTTACCAGGATCATAACATTATTATATCTGGAGTTGTATTTGTGTATCATTTGCGTTTTTGTGTCAAAATAACTAAATAATTCCAACCAGCACAACAGATTTGTACATGAAGCTAAACTAATCCTGACTACCTCTCCCAACAAAAGGAGGAAACCACAGCCCACTTCATTTCCTTCTGATATACAAAACAGATCTGGACTTACTGAAAAATTCAATAGTTTTCTAATAATATTACAGCTCAAGCTTTTGTTAAAACAAAAACTAAATAATTTCAGATTACAATGTTTACACAAAAGTTGAATTCTATATTAAGCAATGCTTTTTCTATCTACATTAATATTTATAATCTAAACATTCCTAAAGATGCATATTTCCATATTAAGTGTTATATCTATTTTTTAAATATAGATCTAAATATTAATAAATGTTGGAAATATAAATTTAAGAAGATGAAAGTACTCGGAGCTGACTAATTGCAGCTGTCTTAGAAATTGAAAAAATAAGACAGTCATGTACACAATAAAAAAGCTCAAAGAAAAACACAATCAAGTGGTTTCTTTTAAATACCCAACAGCATTTTCTTTACTCATCCAGTAAATATTTTGAGTATTCATTTTAAAGTGTACACTTTATTACACTGCAAGCACAAGCCAATTATATTTTGTAATAGATGAATGAAGGCAAAACACCATAAAATATAATATTACACAATACATGCAGACGGTACTGGTAAAGGCAGTGTAGTAGAGAGACCAATGTTAGGCTTTAAAGTTACATGTTCAAGACATGTATAATATTGGAATTTAAGCAGCTCAATGTGCAAACACAAAGGTTGAGCTCCATTTGCAGGCAAAAAGGCAAGACCAGGGCAATAAAAAGATGAAGTATTGAAAGAGAGGTTTGAATCAACATTTTAAGACAATAGAAGTTAGTGAGAGATGGCCTCTCACTTGCGTGATAGTGGTAAGACACTGATTTTCATCAGACTTGTTGGAAATGTGACGTTAGTGCTGGGCAGTATAACCAAAATTCTATATCACAATATTTTTTAAAATTACACCGGTTTCACAGTATTCAACAGTATTTTTTTCCCAATGCATGATTGGATGTTAACCACAATTACTGCAGTAGACTGGCTAAGAATAACTTATTCCACTGTCATGAGAATTGTACAAAAAATTTTTTTAATGTGCACACAAGTATTAATACAGGTTTGCATGGCCCCATAAAGTGATAGTTTTCAAGGGGGTGGCACTAATGAAGAGAAGGAATCATTGCATGACAGCTGCAGTCAAAATATAGAACCTTTTTATTGAACAAATTTTGCAAACAACTTAAACTAAAATTTTGACAACATATTTTCAACCATCCAAAGAGGCATTTAGACTTGGTAAAATATCCAGAGGTGCTTGTCAAAAGTTGTATTGCACTGAACATGTCTTATAAAAGGAATAAATAGTAAATATTTTTGTAAACCAACTACACTTTCTGTTAATGTTAACAATCTCTGTCCACTGACACGTTAGCTATATGGATTGTAATGGCTTTGGTTATCTTGATCCACCATTTGCTCTTTTTATCGTAGGCAGTACCTCTAGCAAATGTGTCTACAAGTGACGTCTGACTCAAGTGTCCTCTAGCTTTTTCAGTTTTACCCGAGGAAGTGGAGGTTGCCAATCTTAGTTCCATACATTCATGGTACTCCAAAGCATGTGTGCGGCCAAAGTGGTGCAGCAAATTGCTTGTGTTGTTGCCTCTGGCGAGAACTTTAGCTCTACAGCATTTGCAGTAAATAGTTGTTTGGTCCACATAAAACCTTTTAAAACCAAAGTATCTCCAAACAACAGACACGGCTCCTTTTTTTGGCAAAAGTTCTTCTTTGTCATCATATTCAACTATATTGTCTGCTACAGCTTCCGTTTCAGAATGTTCTCTGTCCATTTTCACAACTCAATACCTCCACTAACGCTAACTCCACTAACTCCGCTGCATGAGTGTTTAGCAGTGAAAAAGGTCCTCCCTTAAACACTTTCCCACTGTGCCATGTTCTAAACATTGTTTAGGCTATATTAAACCGGTATTGTGGTATAAGGAAAATCCATATCATAAAACAAAAAAATAAAAACCGGTTTTCGGTATGAGCCGGTATACCTCCCAGCACTACGTGACGTTGCTGAAAATAAGTATTATATATAACGAGACTTTTAAGCAACCCTGCACAGAAATCTTAAATCAGCCACCTGTATTCAATCTCATTCTTTCAGTTAATTCTTATATTAAGCTCATGTCCATAAGCAACAGTCAGTCTGTAGAATGACTGATACACTGAACTTAGCTCTTGTCTCAGATATTCCAGCTCAAGAGATCGCGGTCTGTTGTGGCCAAAATCAACCTTAAGAAGCTGGCGCCCTGCCCGGGATTTGTTCCTGCCTTGCACCCTGTGCTGGCTGGGATTGGCTCCAGCAGACCCCGTGACCCTGTAGTTAGGATATAGTGGGTTGGATAATGGATAGATGGATGGATAAGTAACAGATAGAACAACATTTTGGGTATTGGCAAAGACTTCATAAATGTCATACAGAGCCTATACGTCAAAAGGATGAGGACTCCCTTCGCACGATTTCCCCACTGCTCAACACTGGTAGAAATTTGAGAATGTTTACAATGAATTATTTACTAGTAAAGAATTGTTTAATGCTATTTTGTATGCAAATGATTTTCTTTGAAACTTTGTTATTTGCAATATACAATTGCACACAAACAAAGTTGGATCTTTAAGAAAATCTATTGCATGTAATCGTCCACCTATGCATGCATAAATAGAACAGAAGACCAAGGCACAAAATAGACTATTTTAGGATTTTTTTACATGTAATCTGAAATGGTAAATAATTGCTATACATTCTCTACTTCAAAGTGGTTCTAAACTTCAATACTAACGAATTTGGCAATTTGTTAAAATAGGAAACCCATTTTCAGAATTGTTTGTTACTGTACACAGTATTACTCAAATGTAGCACTCTATAAAACGCAGATTTATTGATAAACACGGCGTATAAATCCGTCATTGTTACAGTCGTGATATCAACAACTTTAAAAATATCTGCTGTGTATAAATATGTAAAAATATCTTCTTGAAGACCTCATTAAACTTTCATATCGATGTGGAAAGTTTACCTTGGGAGAGCCACGAGAACCATTAAGTCTGTAATGATTCCTTCGACTCGAGCACAGTGAGGTTTTAAGTAACAGAAGGAATGCCAGTGAAACACAATCTGCTGAAAGCCACTGCTGCCAATCTGACCCACAAAAAACAGACTGTAGTCACCGATAGCTGTTAGGTTATAATCGACATTCATCTTTATTCATATATTTCACTCGCACCTGCGGTGCTGGATTGTGGTTTTAACTCCAATTGCAATTTCCGTATATAACAAAGCGTCATCGATTAGCAGTTATTGCTTGGCTAAAGCCCTATATCCCTTCCTTGTAGCACAAAACGGCACGCACCTACCATGCGATTCATTAGAGAAGCCCCAAGCACAGTATTAACAACTGATACAACCATACTGGGCTCAGACAATTCTGTTTTCCTAGGCCCAGCACAGCCCAGCCCAGCTCCTCGCCACATAATCGCGCACACTGGCTTCAGATGATTTCCTATCCGTCAGCAGGCCGGGACTTGGGCAGCTGAGATCACGAAAACTCCCATGCTTAAGAATGAATCGTGGCCTTATTCTTTGAAACAAAATGTATCGTTATTCTAGTGAAGCCCAATCAGTCGCACACAAGCAGCCGGCATACCACCCCCTTTGCACCTACCTAAAACCGGAGCGCAAAAGTTGGCTGAGGAGATGATCCGAAACCTTCCCGATCTGATGTTGTTCCCTGCCGTACCGATAAACTGCTTCCTTGGTCGGGACTGCGGTGCTCCTCCCATCTGTTCGTGTGGTCTAACAATGACCAGCTAAACACGGCGGAAAAATCATTACCTGGTAGATAGTTTAATAAAAGAGACCGAATCACGCTTAAACAAGTTTATTGCAGTATTTTACAATACAGACGTCATCCGAAGAAAATTTAACAATGGCAACATTTTAATTGTCATTATTTGACAATGACTCTAACAAGGCTGACAATATTTCAAGCACCGATCCATGTCCGCTTTAAAGTTAATTTAGCGTTCAAAATTGTTAAAAATGCCGAATCCAAAAAAAAAAATCACATTTTGCAAAGTCTACCTCCGTTTTTTGAGTCTGCGAAACACCGCAGAACACAGACACAAGTGTGGTTCAATAGTATTCGTCGTTTTTTTTTTTGTAATCTTTACAAGGTGCAGTCATGTTTTCATTTGCAGCGATTACTGAATTATTAACTGTACTTTGCAAGTAATGTTAGCTTACTTTTAACGATAATATTAATATGTTTATATAAATACACCTTTGCAATCTCGGCACAGATGTGCTATTTTGCATAATTGTTTCGATTGATCAGTGAGACAGCCTTCTGCCCAATGCTATGAGGATAGGTCGTGGTACCTGGACACTGAGGCCAAGGTAAGACGTTTTGAAGCAGGATAACGAATTTATTTAATGAATCCGAAACAAATATATAGCAGCATCATTCACTGCTATTTATGCATCAACTGTCAAGGGGAATTTGGAGCCTAACTCAGCAAGCAGCAGGTCAAAGGCAGACATAATCTTTTGACAGGGCGCATGTTCATCACAGGGTGAACACATATATACAGTAGGATCAATTTGGCATCCCCATTCAACCTAACCTGCATTCCTTTGGACTGTGGGAGGAAATCCACACAGACGTGGGAATAACATGCAAGCTCAACACAGGGAGCACCATGTATGCAAAGCTCAGTCTCCTTATTGCAAGGCAATACGTGTATTTATAGTTTACTAAAATGCTGTTGATATTGAAATGCTTTTAAAAAACTACAAGAAACAGTTTTCAATATTTCACACTCATAAAAACACTAGGCAATGCTGTCTTCCTTTTCTCATTTACTGTATGTACTTAAGCTGTACTTGATTTGCATAAGACATTTTTGATACTTAAAATTTAAAATCTGTCACATATACTTTTAGACTTATCCTAGTGTCAACAATGCATTTTCATATTGAATGCATTTTTTTGTTTTGCTGCATTTTTGCGTATATAGTGTGAAACTGTAGTATTGTCTTCTCTAAAGTACCTTGAGAAGATAAATATTTGAGATTGATTAATTGACGGATAGATTCCAGAAATAATCAGTATAACATTGCTTACACATCTAACATAAAATTGTAACTTGATATTTGAATACAATGTGATAGCTGCATGATGATTTGTGGTATGCATCAAATGTTATGATGATAATATACCTACACTAACAAATTTGTAGATGAATAAGGAAATATATTATAGTAGATTTTTTCATGTAAAAATATACTTATTGTCACAAACTTGACACAGAATCATGGAAAGGTTTGGGGCAGCCACCCGTGTAATTGGATTCCTGGCTGCAAAGTTGCAATATGGTATACAGCACTGATGTGCACAAAACCAAGTCCAAAACAGAACTGAGGGAATAGGGAAAAGGTGCAGGCTTTTAAAGGGAAAGACAGGAAGTGAGATCATAGGGGTCAAGCTCATTGAGGTCTTCAGCCATAGGTTCGAGCCGGACGTGACATCACAGGAGCCGGAGCCGGCAAGGTCTCCTTCAATAGGCTCTGTCCCGGAAGTGACGTCAAGAGAGCCAGGTGGAATCTCCCATGAATGGTCTGCAGGCTAGGGAGAAAAAGAGTCAGTGCACTCTGCCACATCCCAGTATGCCTTGGAACTGCCCTTACTCAAGCCCTTTAGCTGCCTCCCATGCTCACGTATGTGACATCATATAAAGCAGAAAGGTATGTGATGCATGTAGTAGTTACTGTTTTAATGTGCCTGACTTGACTCCTTACAGTACTTGCAGCAGCATCATCTCTATTTTAAATGCTGTGGCCCATTATTAAAGGCTTTCAATCCAAATAACTTTATCAGTAAATTATGAAGGGTGTCTCCTTATATGATTGTTGATTGGCTAAATTTGCTAAAGAATTTTTTGCAGCAAATGTGCTATTCTCAGTGGTGACCTTTTTCGTGGAATATTTTCCTGAATACTTTGTGAGGCCAGCCTGACATTACTTAGATTACGTGTGATGTCACGACCAGATCAGTACTCCAGCCACATTTCCACTCCTCATGTATTAAAAAACTGCAGTATTTTCAGTTAAGGGGTACATTAGCTGACCGTGATGAGAATAATATAAGTACTTCCATTGGATGTGTAACCCTGTTCCCTATGCACTGGCTGCGTAATACTGCAAGGCTAATTTGCATGTAGAATTTGCCATGTGCTGAGCTACTATCTCAAAACAAGCCTTAAAGGAGCCTTCCACCTCCCCTCCCCATGTTATTCCATAATAATAACGAAAGATTTATTGCTGTTTACAAGGTGTTTCTTTCTTCTTAATGGAAGAAAAAAGTGAGAAGTACAGTATCTGCACAGTGTTTATAAATAAAAAGACATTCAAGCTGTATGGAGCTGTGACTTCAAACAGTGGAATGAGCCAGTTCCACACCCACAATTTGTGGCACGTGTATTGTGTCCCCCAATACTAGAACTCTGTCAGCACAATGATCTATATTTGATTTCCTTACTTGTAGTTTATGGCCATTTGCTGTATATTTTTTTGGTATCGTCTACTTCTTTTGTTCTTTGAGATACAGTTGTACAATGGTTAGCACAGCTGCCTCACAGCTCAGATCACATTTGTGACAACAATAATCAGTCCAGAATAGCTGGCAGATGCTTCTGTAGCCCCCACAGACCATTAAAAGACCAGTGAACCATTATAGTGGTTTATTTGATGTTGCCACTTGTTACTATGCACTGGCTGCAGCTGAGACTGCCTCTGAATCGGTAGTGTCTATAATATTAAACATAACAAGTAAATAAAATTGTTTGATTTACATAATAGCTATTAAACACAGTCCTCCAATGCAATTACAGTAACTTTACCTCTTACTGTAAGTTAACATTTTTGATAAACAATACTATGTTTGTTGCAAACAGGAAGAGCTAGCCTAAATATACAGTATTATAGAACACCATAAAGGAAAAGCTTACCGAATGAATTTGTCAAGTGCCTGAAGCTGAGTACCTGTTTAATTAGTCATACTGAAATAATTGTTCCCATCATATGGCATTTTAACTTTTTTATATTTATATTGTTCTTTCATAATAATGTACATATAAGAAGTCTTATTATATGTACCAGATATTTACCCAACACCTTTAATCTGTTTAACTATTTTGAAACTTTAAGATAATGTTAAGTCATAATGGTGTTCAAATATCATAATATTTATTTGTTCTGTGACTGGTATAATTAAAATGCATTCCTCACCTCCCACCTACTTCTATGCGGTAAAAATTATTCCTCCCTTTTAAAGATCCAAGAGAACAGCAGGAAAAGGAACATTTCAGAAAAGGAGTGGAAAGTAGCAATGCACAGAATTCACTCGATTTCCATATGCGCAAAGCATAGACTTATTCAACTTAAAATCATCTATCGAGCACATCTATCTAGTTTAAAATTGTCTAAAATTTTTCCAAGACAAGATCCAACCTATGAATGCTACAATCAAGTTCCAGCCTCACTGGGCCATATGTTTTGCGCCTGCACCAAATTAACATTATTTCGGACCAAAATCTTTAAAGGCCTTTCATAGGGCCTTGGTGTCACAATCCCTCCTAATCCACTAACAACTGATTTTGGTGTACTTTAGATGGGCTTACAGTGGAGAAGGACAAACAAACTGTAATTGCCTTTACTTCACTATTGGCACTAGACTTATCTTGCTCAACTGGAAGAATATGCCACCTCTTTTAAGTCAGTCGGTAACTGATGTTACATACTATTTGAAATTGGAAAAAAACAAATTTTCACTTAGAAAATCTGTTCAAAACATTTTTTTAAAAAACCTGGCAGCGTCTAATCAATAACATTTTAGAATAAGATTTTATATTGGGGAATGGGATCCTACTGTCTTAGACTTATTTTGCTCAACTGGAAGAATCCCAACTCTCCTATTCTAAATCAATGAGTAACTAATGTTATATACCATTTGAAACTGGAAAAAATCAAATTCGAACTTAGAGGATCTGTGCAAAACTTTTTCAAAACCAGGCAGGATCTAATCAATAACATTTTAGAATAGGCATTTAAACTGAGGAAGCAGGTTCTCTCCCCTCTTTTACTCTATTTATCTTTATTTATTTATTAATTTATCTACAGTATTTACTTATTTTTACTAGCATAAAGTTTTACACTGCTGGCCTAGCTCTTTTTCTTACGGGTGGGGGTTGATTTGTTTCC
This sequence comes from Polypterus senegalus, assembly GCF_016835505.1. Lineage (NCBI taxonomy): Eukaryota > Metazoa > Chordata > Cladistia > Polypteriformes > Polypteridae > Polypterus > Polypterus senegalus. Next base: position 97,050,640 of record NC_053168.1, read on the forward strand.
AACCATTTTTTTTTTGGTTTTTTTTGTAAAACTTGAGTTATTGGTATGGAATGTTATTTGATTTTAATAAAATTAAAACAAAAAGGAATATGCTGTTCAGTTTGGGTTTAGAAATCACCAGGGTTCTGATAAGTTATGATCAGTTACAAACTGTCGTCCACTAGAAGGAACCTAGGAGCCACTACACCAGCATAGGGTCTGACAGTGGGTCCAAGGATTTCATCCCGATACTTAATGGCAGTCAAAGTGCCGTTGTCTAGCATGTAGAGGTCTGTGCATCCCTCCCCAGACCATCACTGACCCACCACCAAACCAGTCATGCTGAGCAATTTTACAGGCAGGATAACATTTTTCACTGCTTCTCCAGACCCTTTTCACATCTGTCACATGTGCTCAGGGTGAACCTGCTGTCATCTGTGAAAAGCACAGGGCACCCATGGTGGACCTGCCAATTCTGGTATTCTTTGACAAATGCCAGTCCAGCTCCACGGTGCTGGGAAGTGAGCACAGGACCCACTAGTGGACGTTATGCCCCCAGGTCACCCTCATGAAGTCTGTTTCTGATTGTTTGGTTAGAGACTTTTACATCAATGGCTTGCTGAAGGTCATTTTGTAGGGCTCTGGCAGTGCTCATCTTGTTCCTCCTTGTCCAAAGGAGCAGATACCGGTCCTACTGATGGGTTATAGACTTTCTACGGCCATGCCCAGCTCTCCTAGAGTAACTGCCTGTCTCCTGGAATCTCCTCCACGTCCTTGAGACTATGCTGGGAGACACAGCAAACCTTCTGGCAATGGTACATATTGATGTGCATGTCATCCTGGAGAAGTCAGACTACCTGTATAACCTCTGTAGGTTACAGGTATCACCTCATGCTAGCAGTAGTGACACTGATGGTTGCCAAATACAAAACTAGTGACAAATAACAGTCAGAAAAGATGAGGAGGGAAAAATGTCAGTGGACTCCACCTGTTAAACCATTCTTGCACTTTGAGCTACATTTTTTTGTATGAATATGTGCTATATAAATAAATAAATAAATGTTGATTGATTGATTGATTGATTGATCCTGTTTTGGGGGTCATCTCATTGAAAAAATGTTAAAAAATGCAACTTTTATTGAAACTGTGACTCCTAAAAAAAATAAGTAAGAACCTTATTATTCTAGATCAGGATGCTCAGTTTCCAAGCTGTTTTTTCCTGTGGGATTACTGGTGAGTCCAGTGTGTCATTTGTAGACCATGTTGTTACAAGTGACGGCTCTGGTCAAATCTATCAATGCTACTTCTGTTAATATGCGAGTTGATTGGGCCAGCACAAATGAAAACACTCAATACCGTCACTACCAAAACTGAATTTTATTCATTATTATTCTGTATAAATTGAACAACCATTTCAAGAAATATTTACAATTAACAATAATGATGGGTCAGTTGAACTGAAAAAAAGAATGCACAAGATTAATTTAATAAACAGACTGAAAGTGTAATGTACTGAAGCTGAAGTATTAAAACTGTAGCATACCCACTCCTATACATTATATATAAATAAAAGAACAATGTAATGGGGGTAGACATGTTTGCTTGTAATGTACAAAAAAGGAATAAAACTGTACAACGCAGTTATAAAAATTAAAGAGAAAATACAGATGACATGAATTGGCTAAAAACAGATATGCAGACAATTTCAAATATACAGAACTTAATCAACAATCTTTAACAATAACAAAGTATCCTTTATTATTTACATCAACAGTTAAATCAAATATACATAACTCTATTACACACAGTCAGTTTCAGACTCAGAAAAAAAAGGCAAAAGACAAATAAAGAAAGGGACATGTTTATTAGAGTAGGGGTTGAGATAGAATCCAAAGTTTAAATGCCTTAGTGATGCTGGCAGTCCTTTTGCTTCCAACTGTTACAATACAAATACATAAAGTCAAACTCTTCCCTCTCACTTATTAAAAAAAAGATTTACTTTCACCAATACTCAAAGTGTGTTAATGTATATTTTAAATTTCACTTTAAACATATATTTACATTTAATTATATATATTCTTGTCTAAATTCATTACAAGTAAAATGGTATTTTGTTTAACAGAATAATGGTGCTGAAAAGAAAAAAAAGAACTGCCCCCACCCCAACACCACATGACCTAACACTCATTGTTTACTGGTCCATCAATGAACAGACCTTCTGCCTCTGGTAAAGAAATTCTCTCAACTGTTCCTAGAGCTTTAATAAGAACCAATCACAAAAACAGAAAAGAGAGGATGTTATTCATACAGACACCTTCTGTACTCATTATAGATTCACTGTAGCCAAATGAGCGCCTGGCATCTGCACATCCAGATTGATGTGAACTCTGTCGAACTTTTCAAAAGTGCCTACAGCTCTTGATAGCACTTCATCCAGTTAGTTGTTGAGGCCATCTGTCAGCTCCTCATCTTCTACTGTATGTAGATCATTACCTGGCAACCTTTGGGATCTTCATCATTTTTAAACTATTTGGATGACACCTTTTGAGATACAACAGCCTGTTGGACAAGAAAATACAAGATTTTGGTGCTATAAAGTCATCATAGGTCTTTGCTACTAGATAGATTACAATAACAAAGTTATATTTGTTATCTGAACTAATTTACCAGCAAGTGATCATCTGCTCAGTGGTCCTTTATTATGAACTCCAACAGTTTTTCATGTTGAGCCCTCCTGGAATTCGTGTTGATCGCTGCAGCCATAAAAACCTGAGCCACTTTTTGTTCAGTCAGCTACCCTACTGCAGCCACAAAGGCAGCCTGCTCTCCTACACTGTGGATACACACAAATAAATACATAAAACTGTCATATGTAGTATTTGTCTTGTGCAAGCTATCTGGTTTTGGTCTGAATACTTCGGTTTCCTCAGAAAAGTGGAAACATTGGAATACAGTCAACCAGTGAAAACTACTCTGTGGTTCACTACAAAAACACTCATTCATGGTTATTTCAATAGTTTTTTAGAATAAATCCATTATTTCAGAGTATTACAAATACACCAATCTGGACACTACCTAAAGTAATATACAAGTCACAGAAAGGCTTTGTAGATACTTTTATTCTAATCATAAAATAACCAATGTAACACTCCCCAAGTGACAACTGGTCCTTGACAAAGCTTATGACAATCCTTCAAACAATTTTTAACATTAAGGCTTTTGTTCAAGTCGAACTGAGTATACTGTAAACTATGGTGGTAGACTAAGTTTTACAGGAATACCTTGGTGTGGCTGTATCAGTATATTCCTCAAGGAGTTCACTGCTGCCATTTTCGTCTTGGTCCTGACTTTTAGACATTAAAATATTGATATTATTCATCTGACACAAAAAAGAGCGCCAGTAAAATTTTACCTGTTGTGACAGATAGGGGGGTGCTATCGCTCCCTTGAACCCTCGGATCAAACGGCAGACACCAGTTAAAAGTCCAAAAGTTGAATTTATTATAATAATAAAGTGCACAAAGCACCTTCCTCTCCACAATACTCATAAATAATAAACAAATCCCCAATAACAATAATCCTCCTCACTCCCAGACGTGTTGCCACCCTGCCACCCAGCTCAGCTCGTTTGTCTGGGATTTCCCAGAGTCCTTTATAGTCCTTGACCCAGAAGTGCTTCTGAACCCTCAATCCATGTGATTTCCTAGCACTTCCGGGTCAGATCAAAAACTCTTCTTTGTCATCCCGGAAGTACGTCATTTCCTCTGTCCCTGTGACCAGGACGTACTTCCAGGTTATAGGGCAAATATAAGTCTCTGAGCCTCCCTGAAGCATCTCCTTGTGGCCCCCATGGTATCCAGCAGGGCTGTGAAGGAACACTCCAATATCCATGATGCCCTGCTGGAATTCGGGGCACCGTCATGCTGCCATCTAGCAGTGTGGGGGTATTGGCTGGGATGAACGGCCGGCCATAGTTCACACTGTACATACCAAAACACACACTGGTGTATTTAAAGTTACACTATTTGACCTCATTTAAACACTAGAGTATTTAAAATTCCAAGTTTTTTTTTTAAACTGACTGTTCTGAGGTGTCACCTTAGATTGTTCAAGCATCCCAAAAGGGCCAGCTCCAAAAGCAGGGTACCTGCACCAGTAGTCAGTAATGGTACATTCAGTACAAGTACCAACAACTGTAAGGTATTCTGAAAAGGCACTGGTCATTTGGCACCCACTAAACCAGACCATAGGAGCTGACCATATAAAATTCTGGGTAAAACTGTTTACATAAAAAAGGAAATACTAAATATTTACCACCCGTATGAGCAGTTTTCCAGAAGAAGCAAGCAGCACCACTTTGTAATGGCTGGCATGTCATCCTAAGATAAAATGATATATACAGTGCTCTTGACTATTATTGGCACCCCTTGTAAAAATTAGTAAGAAGGGTTAGAAAAAGAAAAATCACTATTTTCCAAAGATCCGTCATCTTGCACTGAAAAAATGAGAAACATCTGACTTTTAATTTAAACAAGTTCATTCAAAGAAAAACAAAGCCCTCATCAATAAATAAATATTTTTAAAATTAACATTTTTATAAGGGGTGCCAATAAAAGTGGAGGGCACTGTAAATGAATGCCACAGTTAAAAGTATGCCACGCATAAAGAAGAAAATAGATATTATCAACATCTTTAAAAGACTGACAGTAAAATCAAAGGGTTCCTCCATCGTCAGATAAAGAGCATACTGAGAGAGGTTAATAGAAAAAGTACTGAAATCATATACAATCTAAACACAAATGTAATGTTACATAAAGCCTACAGTTAATATTCAAATATTATCAACATATATGGTATATTTCACAGTCTACTGAACCAGTAAGGATGTCCTAGGAAAAGAAGGAAAGAAAAAAATATATATGTGAAAGTCAGATACTACAAGTGAATTACAAGTTTAAGAAATGGTTGTTTGAAATTGACCTTATTTTTCATTAACATCCAATTTCCAGAAGATATTCTTGTAGCAAGCTGGCTGAAAGTAAAAATATAAGTGTCACTTGTAATTAAATTGAAAAGGCTCTGTCTACATCACAACTATCAATCTGAGTCACATATAATTTAGTGGTGCAATGCCCATTACATGAAAGCCTTTTAACAGTTTAGAAATGACATTAATCATCTGCACAAAACTATACCATGAAATTTTATTAAAATTGAGGGTACCAAAACATGGCAGATTATTTGGTATTACAATTTAAACACATTGCTCCAAGAACTCCAACCTACAATAAGGAACTAAACTGAAAAGAAAAAAAAAGGTAATATCGTGCACCACTGTAGTCAGTCTGAACTTTGTCAAAAGTCTGGTTCACAACAGAATAACTAATCAAATTTCCAAGATACTTGTAAAAGTTTTTTTTTGTCTTCCGTTCAAAGTCAAGGAGTGATCATGAAACATGCCTTGTGGAATTTGAAGAGTTGCCGGTACCCCTGAGTGCAGGCCCACTTGAAGCACTGAATTTGTATCAATTACTACAATGAAAATTATTATTAATGCTAATGATTAATTAGCCCAGGAGGACGAGAGGAGGGCTTGTGCCTCCTCCAAACCGCGAGGGAGCGTCCGTCCTGGTTATGCTGGAGGCCTCGGGTAGAGGGCTTGGAAGCCCATCCCTGTAGGGACCCGTGGCCACCGCCAGGCGGCACCCCAGTGCCTGATTATCCCGGGACCCCGGCACTTCCGCCACACGGGGGTGTGTCCGCAGGAGATTGCCGGGAAGCAGCTGGAGCCCATCCGGGTTCCTATAAAAGGGGCCGCCTCCCTCCAGTCATGAGCGGAAGTCGGGTGGAAGAGGACGGAGCTGGAGTGAGGACTGAGGCGCCAGGTGAAAGAGAGGTACAGGACTGTGTGGCCTGGACATTGGGGTAATCGGTGCGCGAAGCACTGGGGTTTGTGACTGCCCTAATTTGTAAATATTGTACAAATAAACGTGTGTTGGGTGGAACTATGTTGTCTGTCTGTGTGTGTCCGGCCAGCGTTCACAATATATATATATATATATATATATATATATATATATATAGAGAGAGAGAGAGAGAGAGAGAGTAGATATTTATTTATTCTGTAAAATATCAAAATTTTCCTTTGGGGCCAAATAAAGTGCTATCTCTCTGTCAGTCTATCTATCATATGTATATGAGGCTTTGAAATATAAATTTTTATCAGATGATGTGCCAACCTAGCCACTAATGCACATTTTTAAGTGTCAATAGACAAACAGCAACCCAGATGTTAAACATTTTATTGAATCTGTTTTGCTATTATAGTCTTTTACTTACAAATAATAATTAGAATGACCAGAAAACTTAGCTGTTTTTAACATCAACATACAAACCAGACCAGTAATATCTTTGTAATATAATATCAGTAATTTTAGAAATTCCACAATGAGCACCAAAAGCACTGGCATGAACTTCTTGAAAATATACTTTGCCTCCTAAACTGAACAAATAACAATCATATTTCTCCTGTTTCACTGCTTGTCCATTTTGACATTGTACAGGAAATCCCCTTAAAAAATTCTGTTCACACAGGAACGATTAATATAGTGCAGTATAAAACACTTCAAACTAACCCCCAAAATGTAAATTTTCTTTTTTTAATTTGACTTCCTCAGTTGATCCAACACTTACAACATGAGACACTACAATGCCAAATTGGAAATGTGAGGATGATAAAAAATTATATGTTGCTTAATATACAAACTGTAATCACAAAATTTCCAAATCAGTTGGACTTCTTTGGTACCCGACAGCATTACATACAGTATCTTGTAAGAAGTCTTATCAGCCTTAGTTGGATTTAAGAAAGTCTGACATAGTAAAAAAAAGACTCTGTAGGTGCTTGATTTTTTATTGAAAATATACAATATTTTTGTGTGATACAAAATTTTTCACATACATGTTGAACAATTTTAGCTGTCTAATGTTTATTATGTAGGCATTTTGTATGCATTTCTACAATAAAGTCTCAGATATGGAAATGTGTGTCCCATCGAGTGGCTAGGACAAAAGGGCACAGCTGACTTAAAACTGATGTAGAAGAACTTCAACAATATTTTAAATAAATTTTGAAGCCTTTTAGCTGACCAATGTTCGTTTTGAAAGCAAAACAAAGGGTGCACGCATTTCTATGGCAAAGGTTCAGCCAAGGAAATAGGTTTCCCCTCAAGCTGAAGGGATTAAGGGGTACAGTAGACATAAAAGTGATACAGAAGGCTTCCTTCAATCTTTTTAAATAAATTTTGGACAATTTTATAATTCCAGTATTCATCATTTATGTATTAGGCAGGGGGCAGACATTTCTACAGCTGAGTTCTAATCATGGAAATGCATGCTATGCCACCAGTGAATGCGATGAAGGGGCCCAGTGGAGTAGGAAGTGATGTAGACGACTTCATACAACCAGTTTAAAAAGATCTGCCATGATCTTTTGATGTCCAATATTCATTTTGTAAGCAGCAGACAGAGAGCACTCAACTTTACGGCTCTGCTCCAGCCATGGAAAATAGTGTCACCTCCAGTGGACAGGATGCAGTAGCATAGTGGAGACGAAAATGATACAGAAGACTACCTACAACCATTGTTTTACTTCTCCAGTGTTCGTTTATAAGCAGCAGTCAGGGTGCACACATTTCAAAGGCTTTGCTCCATCTGCAGAAATGAGTGTCCCCTCCAGTGGGTGGGACAGAATGCCACAGTAGACATGAAAGGGGCACACTAGATATGAAAGTGCTATAGAAGACTGCCTGATAGGCTTATTAAAGAAATTGTGCAGAATTTTAACTACCTGGCATTCATTTTGCTTGGAGTACAGCAGATGAGGAATGTCATAGACTGCTTCCTACAAGTTTTCAAAATACATTTGAGAAGTTAACGTCCCATGAACAACAGTGTACATAATATACAAGAAAACTGAGATTTATATGATAAGGACACCTGCTGTGAAAATGAGATCCCTCCCCAATTTTAAGGGGATGAATGGTGGGCATGACAGGTAAGGCTTTTCTTTTTTATTATAGAACTCAAATCTTTTAATCACTCATGTGGCAGAAGGGGAAATCTGAGTTCAACAGCATGGCCTTTGCTGTAAATTTTTCTTCCTCTTTTTATCCCCAGGAAAAACTACCTGCATAAATGTTTAAGAGCAAGGGATCACTTATCCCTTTATCCCTTATCCCCGGCCGGGGACCACAATATATATATATATATATATATATATATATATATATATATATATATATATATATATATATATATAAAATCCTAAGCCTAAAACCGCAACGATTTTATGTGACAGGCGGCATGGTGGCGCAGTGGGTAGCACTGCTCCCTCATAGTTAGGAAGCCGAGGTTTGCTTCCTGGGTCCTCCCTGAGTGGAGTTTGCATGTTCTCCCCGTGTCTACGTGGGTTTCCTTCAGGTACTCCAGTTTCCTTCCACAGTCCAAAGACATGCAGGTTAGGTACATTGGTGATTATAAATTGTTCCTAGTGTGTGCTTGGTGTGTGTGTGTTTGTGTGTGTGCGCGTGCCCTGCGGTGGGCTGGCGCCCTGCCCGGGGTTTGTTTCCTGCCTTGTGCCCTGTGTTGGCTGGGATTGCTTCCAGCAGACCCCTGTGACCCTGTGGTTAGGATATATATACTGTAGTGGCTTGGATAATGGATGGATGGATGGATTTTATGTGACTTTTTGTGTCACGTTTTTTGTCACGCTTTAAATCAGGCTTATTTTAAAACCTACATATATATGTTTGGTATCATTCTTTTTAGAATTCATCGAACTTTAATGTGATGTTGTTAGATTTTCAGATTCTTATTCCGTTTTTAAATTACAAACTAAAAAATATCAAGAACTCACATGCTGCGAGATGAGACTTTGTGCCAAGAGACTTAACCATGCCAGAAATAAAAGACAATGAGTAGGACAGCTGCTGTACAGGCTTTTCATTGTTTGAAGTGCTACGTGAGATGCAGATAGGAGGTTAAAAAAAAAACTGTATTTGTTTCCCATTGTATCACTGCTTAAGAGCGGGTTTCAGAGGAGCGACCGTGTCTCCTTGGGGAGTGTTCAGCCCTTCACAACGCGAGCAGCAGAGATGCAAAGTGGCTGCCACATAGCACAGGCCGGGATGGTTAGCGAGCGAAGTGAGTGAGTTATTATGCAATGAAAACAACAGCAACAAACAATCAAAAAACTATTTTAACTGTCTAGTGTTTATTTTGTAAACTGCACTCAGGACACACACACACAGTGTGGTAAAGACTCAGCCGTGGAATGAATGTCCCTTCGAGTGGAGAGGACAAATCAGTGCCAGTGGACTTGAAAGTGATGTAGAAGACTTTCAGCAATCTTAACATAGATTTTAGACAATGTTACTTATCCAGGGTTCGTTTTGAAAGCAGCAGACACAGTGTTCACAAGCCTGTGCTTCTGCTCCAGCAGTGGAAATGTGTATTCCTTCCAGTGGATGCGACAGAAGGCTGCAGTAGACATGAAAATGATTTTAAACACTTTCTACAACCTTTTAAAATACATTTGGAAGAACTTTAGCTGTCCATTCATCATTCATCAGCAGCAGCCAGGGGGCATGCATTTCTTTGGCTCTGCTCCAGCTGTGGAAATGCGTGTACCCTCCAGAGGATGGGTTGCAGTGGCATAGTGGAGGAGAAAATGATATAGAAAATTACCTACAATCTTTTTAAATCATTTTCTATAATTTTACTTCTCTGGTGTTCATTTTGTAGGCAGCAGTCTGGGGCACCCATTTGTATAGCTCTGCTCCAGTCATGGAAATGAGTGTCTCCACCAAGTGAATGGAATAGAGGGGCACAGTAGACATGAATGTGATGGAGAAGACTTCCTACAATCAATTTAAATAGATATGGCACAATTTTAGCTGTCCAGTGTTCATTTTGTAAGCATCAGCCAGAGGGCACATAATTCGATTGCTCTGCTCCAGCCACATCAATGCGTTCCCCCTTCAGTGGATGGGATGTACAGTAGTGGCATACTAGACATAAAAGTGATATAGAAGACTTTCAGCAATCTTTTAAAATGCATTTTGAACAATTTTATAATTTCAGAATTCATTTTAAAAGCAGAAAACACAGGGCATGTATCTCTATGTGAAATGCCCAGATGAGAAAATAGGATTGCCCTGAAGCTAAAGGTATTTTAAAGGGCACAGAAGACATGGGAATTACATAGAAGACTTATTTCAATCTGTTTAAATCAATTTTAGACAGTTTTATAATCCAGGTATTCATTATGCAAGCAGCAGTCAGCAGGCACACAATTCTACAGCTCTACTGCAGTCATGGAAATGAATAACCAATCCAGTGGAAGGGATAGAGGACCACAGTAGACATGAAGGTGATGTAGAGGACTTCATACAATCGGTTTAAATAGATCTGGCACAATTTTAGCTGTCCAATAATCATTTTGTAAGCAGCAGTCAGAGAATATGCAATACTAGCACACTTGTTTTATTATACCTTTTGTGAAAGTGTTTATTTGATATTTGGACTTCAGTCTTCACATGTTACACACTTCACATCAACATTTTGCCATTATTACTATAACATATGAAAAAAATTTTTTAGTTATGTGTTCAACATTTCTTACCTACTTACCTATATATACACAGATCGTTGCAGACACAGGACACACATGAAATGTATGTATTTCAAATAACGATATATTATTTTCCTATACAATTCCAGACACCTCACTCCCAGATAAACAGACTTTAGCTGTGAGTATTTGTCTCACTTCAGCTGCCTCGGAGGGGATGGGATAACGGGCTGTCTGCCTGTGGCCAATTGACACATTTTGAAAACAAAGGCAATATTGGTGCACAATTAATGCAGTGATGAGGAGGTGTGAGTAAAATTAAGTTGGCCCGGCATTAAAAAATGTTTTCGTAGGCTTCAGGGATTCTAGTGTTAAAGCTAATTATCACATCTAAGTAAGCCTAAAGCAGCTTTATCTCTAACTAGCAGAATACCCGCGCTTCGCAGCGGAGAAGTACTGTGTTAAAGAAGTTATGAAAAAGAAAAGGAAAAATTAAAAAAATAACATAACATGATTGTTAATGTAATTGTTTTGTCATTAATATGAGTGTTGTTCTCATATCTATATATATATATATATATATATCAAAATACCCGCACTTGGCAGCGGAGAAGTAAAAAGAAAAGGAAACATTTTAATAATAACGTAACATGATTGACAATGTAATTGTTTTGTCATTGTCATGACTGTTGCTGGCATATATATATATATATATATATATATATATATATATATATATATATACATACATGTACATATATACACACACACATATACTATGGGGTGCCAAACAGGCAAATAAATTGATTTTGTGAATATATAAAGTCGGCGTCAGAATATATAAAGTCAAAACTTGAATATATAAAGTCATTCCCGAATATATAAAGTCAAAACTTGAATATATAAATTCAGCGTTAGAATATATAAAGTCAGCGCTGGAATATATAAAGTCAAAACTTGAATATAGAAAGTCAGCGTCAGTATATATAAAGTCAAACTTGTTTCTGAATATATAAAGTCAAAAGTTGAATATATAAAGTCATCGCTGGAATATATAAAGTCAAAACCTGAATATATAAAGCCAAAGTCAAAATCTATTGATTGAAACGACTTTGAACTGAACTAAGTGAACAAAAACGTATTCAGAAAAATAAATTAAAAAAACACTGTTCGGTTAATATTTTGAAAATGATGTATGTGCCCTGCCCAGGATTGGTTCCTGCCTTGCGCCCAGTGTTGGCTGGGATTGGCTCCAGCAGACCCCTGTGACCCTGTGGTCGGATTCAACGGGTTGGGAAATGGATGGATATTCGAGCGCTTACTTTATATATTACGACGCTGACTTTATATATTGAAGTATTGACTTTATATATTCTAGCGCTTACTTTATATATTCCGAAATATTCCAACGCTGTCTTTATATACTCAGGTTTTGACTTTATATATTTGGGAATGACTTTATATATTCAAGTTTTGACTTTATATATACCGACAGTGACTTTATATAATCAAGTTTTGACTTTATATAGTTAAATGTAGTCATCATTGCATAACTTTTTCTTTACCATAGAAATTTAAAGACTAAATTCAACTTCCATTCCTAACAAAGATATTTCTGGCGACTAAATAGAACCTACTTATATCCAAATTCGAGCTATTGAGCTGTCGCCTGCCTGCCTGAATAAGTCACCCTCGCTTTGCTGTTATTTTTTTACCGTTCATTTAATCATGGCTAGTGGCTGAAAAATTATAAAATGGAAGGAGGATTACACTGAGTATGGCTTTACCAAAACAATTATTAATGGCGAATCGATTATTCATAAAGCTTCAATTGGTGATCTGTTTTTCTGTGTTAACATCATATTTTTTCATACTTCTTCTCAAACCAAGGGTGTGTGAGGGTAAAATGAATCGGGAAGTGCTGATCAATGTAATCGGTGTACCATGAAATCATGCATTGACATAAGTTCCCCTTTGCTTGTATTGCAAAGTGTGATTAAATGCGTGATTTTTTAACGCGTTATGGAGCACATGCATCGAAGCTTCTCAGCTGTGCTTATGCTAAGAAAAGGAAACATTTTAAAAATAACGTAACATGATTGTCAATGTAACCTTTTGTAAGTAGTGCCTGGAGGATTCAGTGTGGAGAAACTGTTGAGACAGCGTGTGTATTAACTTGTGGATTTTTCTGTGAGTATTTGGTGGCAGCATCACAAAGTCGCTTCCGTAACACTGCGTGCGTTAGCTGCGGAGCTCAGCTCAGAGCAAAATGAGGTGAATGGGAGGGGAGATGATGACGTGACTCCCCCACCCGCCTTAACTGTCAATCCCCCACAAACACAGTCTCGGAATTTGCATAAGCACAGCCCTTCACGTGCAATTTTAACTTAGTTACAAAGTGATCAAAACTCTCGTTTATATCCTGCGTCCTCTCATTAAACTTGTATCCCGTATTACCCGTGGGCATGACAAACGCCAGCGGCAGCCTGTCTATGAACTTAATTTAAACTTTAGGTTTACACCTTGCTTTGTTTCCGAAGTAGCAGCACTCATGAATATGGTTGTATATGTCATTCGCTCGCTTCTTATTGTTTCACTGCCTTCTCAATTGTATAATGCATGTTTTCTTCAGCGCTTTTTGGAGCTCTTCCTGTTTTTCTACGCACTGCGTTGACAGTCAGTTCACGTGATTACGTGGGAGGCGTGATGATGTCACGCGAAACTCCGCCCCCACGGCTTTTGAGCTCAACTCCATTACAGTAAATGGAGAAAAATAGCTTCCAGTTATGACCATTACGCGTAGAATTTCAAAATGAAACCTGCCCAACATTTGTAAGGAAGCTGTATGGAATGAGCCTGCCAAATTTCAGCCTTCTACCTACACGGGAACTTGGAGAATTAGTGATGTGTCAGTTAGTGAGTGAGTGAGTGAGTGAGTGAGTCAGTCAGTCAGTCAGTCAGTCAGTCAGTCAGTCAGTGTGGGCTTTGCCTTTTATTAGTATAGATTATTTGGCTAAATGTTTGCTGAATTTCACCTTTTTTGCTGGACTCTGAAAACTGAGCCCACTTCTTATTTCTGTTTCAAGTAAGGTCATTTGTATAAATTAAAAGAGCCATGCACCCAGTACTGATCCACCAGTGAAAATCCTCACCATTTCTCTTTGTTTTCTATTTTTGATGCATCCATCTTGACACTGTGCTTTGAATCCCAGCTTCTTTCAGCTCTGTTACTACCTACTCATGTGCAACTTCAACCAGGACTAAACTTTATGAATGGCAGTACTATGCAATACAAGTAAACAGAATAACAGGTTTCATTGGTGCTAATACAATAAGAAAGGTTCCTCTTATAACCAATTAGCATGTAAACATGATTACTTAAGCATAAGCTAATAGAGTATTCCATTAGGATACTGAAGGAAATGGTGCTGAAAATGCCTTTTCAGTTGCATGTGAATAATAAATGAAAAATCAGCAATTTCAAGCAGTAATAGCCATTATTAACTCTAATAATACCTTCACTATATTTTACATCAATTTAATGTTATCTTGATACAAATAATATTAGGTTCTATCAAAAACATTAAAACATTTGAGTGAACCCAAATTTTTAACCAGTAGTGCATGATCATACAAGTAATGAAGAACCTCACTAATAGTCTAAAATGACTGTTATCTGGTCCAACTGATTTATTTGATTTAAGCCTATTTAGTTTTTGTAGCACTACTCAATGGCTATCTCAAAATGACTGAGTACCTGTTTAATAGTTCCTGTAGCCAGATAATAGTTTCATTTTGACATTAAGAGTGAAGGACTTGCAGTAGATGGAAAATGCATTCTACAAAGTGTGTAAGGAATATGGAATGGAAACGCAAAGAAGACTAAAGTAATGGTTATTAGCAAGAACAGAACACCATAGATAAATATAAAAATAGGAGGTCAATAGTTAGATCAGATGAAAGAATATAAATACTTTGGAAGCTGGATTACAGAGAAAAGGGATTGCTTGGATATAAAAATAAGTACAGATTAAGCAAAGGAGAGCTTCTGGGACTGCAAAGATTTCCTAAAAAAAATCTGAGCATTGGTCTTAAAAATATTACTGAGAACATACACCTTCCCAGTGTTGGGTTATGGCAACAATACACGGGCATATGGGAAAACAACTGTTAAGAGGCTGAAAAGTATACAGAAGGATAATCAAAATTAGCTTGACAGAAAATAATTAATGAAGCGGATGAGTATAGGAAATAGCAGGGTGAAGGAGGAAATGAGAAGAAAAATGTGATTTGCTGAATTTATGTTCATTGGGGCAAGTGGGAAAATAACAGAAGGAAGAATAGATGGAACCAGAGATAAAGGAAGACAAAAACTAACTTGGGATGATGATATAAAACAGTGGTCAGAATCAAAAGAATTGTGGGGGATAATAAGAAAGTCAAAAGATAAAGTGAACTAAAAACTGTGGTAGCCAGCCCTCAGATCGAAGAAGGCACACAAAAAGAAGAAGTAGCTAGTGGGATGTTCCAACTTCTTCACAAATGAAAACGTCAGAAAAGTATTACATTTGCACCATTTGACATGTTATAGTATTTGATTGTACCTTTCCTCTTCCTGATATACCATCTCTTTCTTGGCCATTCTACTTCTACTAAAATATTGAAATAACATTTTTTAATCAATTATTTTATTTTCTTGCATGATTCTGAAAATAATAAAAAAAATTCAGTTTCTCTTATTGTCCTTTTTAACTGAATAATCACTATAACATTGCCCTGTAACCTTGTTTTTTGATTTTTTTAAAAGGTTGCACATCAACATTGTTACTTGTTTTAGAGGTTAATCATACACTCCCAGTATAGGGTTCTGTCCTTGTTGGTTATAATCCTCACAAAGATGTGGCTCATCTATTTTAAGCGGGCTCATATTTAAATCTGCCTAATGAAAATGTCTTCCCACATTTTTAATCTGGTTTGTCTTTCCAAAATATTTTATTTGTTCATGTTTATTCACAGTCCAGGGCTCCAGAACTGTTCAGGCACCCCCTGGCAGTGACCATGGTCCCTAACAGGATTGAGCTTCAAAGCTCTTGTCCCATGGCCCTGATGCATACCGTGTCTCTCACCCGGAGCTTCCATCCTCCAGGCATACCCGACTGGGCCATAATCACACTTATCCATCACAGCTGTTAATCATGCTGTTCTCTTACAAGAAGATTTTTTTCTGTGACAATTAATGTTAAGGGAAGAATTTTCAGCTTTTCTTGCCAAATACAATTCATGTTCACATGTAAGGTGAGAATAAAAACCAGTTTTTAATTCAAGATATTAAATTAAATGACAATTGCACAATCTGACTTTTCGCATCATTTATGTCATGTCTTATTTCTGTGCTTGGGCATGTTTAGTGATCACACTGTTCCCGAATGCTACTGAACTGTGCTCAGGCTCACCTCTTCCAAGCAGACTAGGTCACGGTCCGGAACAATCACACCAAAGTAGACTTTGCGGGGTTACATGCGGACAAATGTGCTCTGGTTCAGAATTAATTACCAGTGTGAGTACACCCTAAATTACCCAATTCCCCATTACACAGTTAGTTTTGCCATCACTTTCTTTTTTGTTTAAAGTACAAAATACTGTATAAAGTGCGTACAGAAAAACAGTGGATACATTAGTGAGATAACACAATAACTATAACTAGGATCATTACATTTTAAACTATTTTTCACAATTTTATAATGGCTATACTTAAAGCACTTTAAATTGTAAATTGTAAATTGTTAATAAATTCATGCATACCCAGTATCTAATCGCCTATTCAAGTAGTCAGCTTAAAGCACTGAGAAGAAATGCTTATGCCAGTGTGGTTCCTTATTTACCTGACGAGGTAAGAAGACGATATCGGGCAGCCGAGCCGGCAAAGATAAAAGATAAGATTAAATCGAGACAACTTGAGAGAAAATGGCGTTATAAACCGTCGGTGCCTTCTGTGATCCTGGGAAATGTAAACTCACTACCAAATAAGATCGACGAACTGGCTGTGCTGGTGAAAAATGTCAGAACCTACAGAGAATGCAGCTTGCTGTGTTTTAGTGAAACGTGGCTAACGTCTATCATCCCAGATGCTAACGTGGAGCTACCCGGGTTTAGCACAGTTAGAGCGGACAGAGACGCAAGTACCTGTGGAAAGAAGAAAGGAGGAGGACTCGCTCTCTATGTCAATACAAAGTGGTGCAACTCAGGACATGTAAACGTTAAAATCTCCACTTGCTGCAGGGACATCGAACTGTTGGCCGTAAGTCTGCGCCCCTATTACTTGCCCAGAGAGTTTGGACACGTGATTGCTGTTATTGTTTACATCCCCCCTCAAGCGAACGCGGAGATGGCGAGTGACATCATCTATTCCGCAGTTGCTAAGTTACAAACGCAGCACCCTGAGGCACTTGTGCTAATCGCTGGAGACTTTAACCATGTAACGCTGGACAAAACATTACCTGCCTTCTCCCAGTATGTGGATTGTAACACTCGGGGAAACAGGACTATCGACCTACTGTATGCAAACGTTAAAGACGCATACAGCGCCACCCCGCTGCCTGCGCTTGGGAAAGCAGATCATAACCTGGTTCTGCTTCAGCCTCAATACAAACCAAGAGTGAGGGCGCTACCTACAACTACACGCTCATTCAGGAAGTGGTCCCCTGAGGCAGAGCAGGCTCTGAGAGACTGCTTTGGAACTACAGACTGGGATATATTGCTTGGGTCACATAGTGAGAACATTGAAGAGGCTGTTGAATGCACAACTGATTACATCAACTTCTGTATGGACATTGTAGTTCCAGTAAGAACAGTATGCTGCTATGCTAACAACAAGCCATGGGTTACAAGTGACATCAAGGGCCTTTTGAACCAGAAGAAAAGGGCTTTTAAAGGTGGTGATAAGCATGAGCTCAAGTGCGTGCAGAAGGAACTCGAGTCCAGCTCAGGGCGAAAGAGCAGTACAGGAGAAAGCTGGAGCAGAAGTTGCAGAACAACAGCATGAAGGAAGTGTGGGATGGGATGAAGATTATCACTGGCTGCAGCTCAAGCGGGTGCCGCCATCGAGACAGACGTGGAGAGAGCAAACCAAATGAACAACTTCTTTAATAGGTTTGATCACAGTAACCCACTCTCACCTCGAGTACTGCATCCTCCAACCATCCTTCTGCTGATACCAGCATAGGTGAGACATCCCCACCCACAATTACAGCAGCCCAGGTGAGCAGAGAGCTGAAAAGACTTTGTGCCAGCAAAGCAGCGGGTCCAGATGGTGTATCGCCACGATTGCTGAAGGCCTGTGCGTTGGAACTGGGGAGTCCTCTACAGCGCATCTTCAACCTGAGCCTGGAACAGGGGAGAGTCCCAAGGCTTTGGAAAACATCTTGTATCACTCCTGTCCCAAAGGTATCACGTCCTAGTGAGCTGAATGACTTCCGGCCTGTTGCTCTGACGTCACATCTGATGAAGACCATGGAGCGGCTGCTGCTTCACCACCTGAGGCCACAGGTCCGCCACGCCTCGACCCTCTGCAGTTCGCATACCAGGAGAAGGTGGGAGCGGAGGATGCCATCATCTATATGCTTCACGATCCCTCTCCCACCTGGACAGAGGCAGTGGTGCTGTAAGAATTATGTTTTGGACTTCTCTAGCGCCTTCAACACCATCCAACCTCTGCTCCTTAGAGACAAGCTGACTGAGATGGGAGTAGACTCACACCTGGTGGCATGGATTGTGGACTATCTTACAGACAGACCTCAATATGTGCGTCTTGGGAACTGCAGGTCTGACATTGTGTGCAGCAATACAGGGCGCCGAGGGGACTGTACTTTCTCCGGTCCTGTTCAATCTATATACATCAGACTTCCAATATGACTCGAGTCCTGCCACGTGCAAAAGTTCGCTGATGACACTGCTATTGTGGGCTGCATCAGGAGTGGGCAGGAGGAGGAGTACAGAAAGTTAATCAAAGACTTTGTTAAATGGTGCGACTCAAACCACTTACACCTTAACACCAGCAAGACCAAGGAGCTGGTGGTGGATTTTAGGAGGCCCAGGCCCCTCATGGACCCTGTGATCATCAGAGGTGACTGTGTGCAGAGGGTGCAGACCTTTAAATATCTGGGAGTGCAGCTGGATGACAAATTGGACTGGACTGCCAATACTGATGCTCTATGTAAGAAAGGTCAGAGCAGACTATACTTTCTGAGAAGGTTGGCATCCTTCAACATCTGCAGTAAGATGCTGCAGATGTTCTACCAGACGGTTGTGGCGAGTGCCCTCTTCTACGCGGTGGTGTGCTGGGGTGGCAGCATAAAGATGAAAGACGCCTCACGCCTGGACAAACTTGTTAAGAAGGCAGGCTCTATTGTAGGATTAAAGTTGGACAGTTTAACATCTGTGGCAGAGCGACGGGCACTAAGCAAACTCCTGTCAATCATGAATAATCCACTGCATCCACTTAACAGTGTCATCTCCAGGCAGAGGAGTAGCTTCAGTGACAGACTTTTGTCACTGTCCTGCTCCACTGACAGACTGAGGAGATCGTTCCTCCCCACACTATGCGACTCTTCAATTCCACCCGGGAGTAAATGCTAACATTAATTTTATTTTAATTTTTTCATTTTATTACTATTTAATTTAATATTGTTTCTTTGTATCAGTATACTGCTGCTGGATTATGTGAATTTCCCTTGGGATTAATAAATCTATCTATCTATCTATCTATCTATCTATCTATCTATCTATCTATCTATCTATCTATCTATCTATCTATCTGAATCTGTAAGTGATGGGCTATTCTTGATAAATTACACTTTCTATGTGTCTATTAAGTAAATTATATCATGGATGACTGTGTATATTAATGCTATACAGGTAAATTATTTTTGGATCCTTCATCATCATTTAACTCCTCCTCTCCTATCAGGATCTATGATATTTAGATATTCACTTATTCATGTAAATAAATCCTCTGACCACAAGCACAGATAGTTTGTGAAATGTGTTTTTATTGTTATTATTATTGTTGCCATTGCACATACCTAGTACAATGGAATTTACTGTGTGTATAAATTGTAAATATTCTAAATATAACATACAGTAAATTAGAAAACAGTCTTTAAATAAAATATACAGAAAACATTGGAGCCCTAAGAAAGAACATATGGGGCAATCTTTTTAAATGACTCAATTGCTAACATGTCATCATATACTGTATGTTGTGTTTAAATAGAGTTTAAACACTTAAGCATAGAAAGTTTGTTAATGTTTTCCTTGTGTATCCAACTTCTCTGAAGGTATTGCTCTGATATGATGCTACATTTGACCCAATATTTGGTATTTTATATACCAAAAAAGAGTAAAGTCTAACACATACTAATAAATGCCCTCTTAAAACCACATTTAAAATACTGAACTGCACGATTCAGTTTCACAAATATGCATTTCCCATTAAAAAGTTTCCTCTGGGCGTACCTCCCACAGTCAAAAGTCATGTAGGTTTGGTGGACTGGTGATGCTAAATTGGCCTCTGTGCATATCTGTGTGTGCTTGCCAACCATCGATGAACTGTTACCATCTCCAGATGTTTCTTATGCCTTGCACCCAATGCTTGCTAAGACAGGCTCCAGTTGGCCTGCGACTCTGTCCTGGATAAGGGGGACTGGAAAATGAATGGATAGATTATCTGTAAAATTACCAATTTCAAATCCACTTATTCAAGTTCAGGTGGTAGAGAGCTGAAGCCTGAACCAGGACATAAGGGTGCACAAACCAACCCTGGATGGGATTCTAGACCACTGCAGGGCTCAGGCTCATAAAGGACCAGTTTCATAAAAACACACCATTTGGAAATTGGAAGAAAAGCCAGAGTTGAAACACTACAGTAGGTCGACAGAATAGTGACTAGACTGATTTCAAGACTACAGGGTATGGGCTTTGAGTAAAGATTGAAAGAGATGCATGTTTTCAGTTTAAGCAGTCAGATGCTACTGGTTAAGTAGATTTATATATAGACTAAAAACAACTTTGTACATTGCTATGGCAATTATAGTTTAATTTTTCAAAAACACATCTATTTAAAAGTATGTTATGTGTGATCATTAATCTCTTATATTCATATAAGACATAATCAATTTACAGTCTTTCTGAATTGCTAAAACACATTTTCTGAAATCTTGCTTCTTTTTCTCAAAACAGTAAGCACAAAACCCCATTCTCAAACTATATTCACAAATCCTCAGACTCTACTTGTGAAATCAAACAATCCCCTCAAAACTGTTTTTTACCTGTGCTCTAAACCAAACAGTGACTTCAAATCATACACAAAGCAGTCAAAATAAAAACAGTATACAGCATTCATTGCATGCTACATCAAAAAATGGAAAACACTGTATTCAGGACACATAGCTCCAGGAGAAGTGTTTATTGTTTACAATACAGTAAATGCATTTTGCATTTCCAAAAAACACAAAGAAAAAAGATTTCATAATTTATTGGATTTAGCATTTACTGTACATAAAGTAAAAATAAAGGAAAATGGGAAAGACAGAATTTTCCATACTGTAAATGAGAAATACATTACAGTCCACAGCCTACTATGAACTGTATATGGGACAAAATCAAAGGACTGTAAACAAGTGGTTGGTCTTTGGGCTTAGTCAGGCCACAGCACTTCATCAGCATCACATTCCCCCTCACCAGGCAAAGAGGGAAGAACCCTCTTGTGTGCTTAATCCAACATTGACACAACTCCAGACCTTTGTCAGCATAGGTCAGTTCCATGGCCTGTAGGAGATTTTCCCTGGTCTAGAATTGTCTGTCATATACCTTCCACCACCATGTAGGGCAAAACTCCTCTATTAGGTTGAGGAAAGGAGAGTACAGTGGAACGCACACATTGATAAATTGCTTGTTGATGTTATACCATTCTCTTATCTGATCAGCACAGTGAAAACTTACATTGTTCCAAATTATAACATAAACTAAGTAGTTCAGCTCATGATCCTGGTGCTCAAGTCCAAATAAGATATCACAAAGAACACCAACAAATGTACAAAGGTGCTGGGTGTTATATGGCCACAGTGTGATATGATGGTGATATGATGCATGGTTGCTTATGGCAGAACATAGTGTCACATTGGCACCACACAGGCACTTTAACAATGGCCTGCTGGCCAATTATGTTTTGACCTCTCCTTCTCTTCTTTGTGAGAGTGAACCCTGCTTTATCCACAGAAACGTATTCATTGGGTCTGTCTATAGAATCCAAATGAAATTTTCTCTATATGTAGAAATAGATACAGTTTTGTAAGTTCTACTAAAGACATATGCCTTAGAGTACATTATATGCACTCTTGATTTACATACATTGCACATACTGTGACATAATTGAGCTTGACAGTAGCATGTATACAGTAATATATTGTAAACAATCTGGACTACTGTAAATGTGTCTCAATGTCAAAGTCAACTTATTTATAAAGCACATTTAAAACTTAATCAGTAATACTGTACCCAAAGTGGATCTGAACCTGAGAGGGACAATCTCTTCAGGTGGTCGAGGATAGGACTACCTGGAGAAACTGGATAAAAGCAGCTTCATGATTGCTATGTTGCAGACACACACTGTAAAAAAAAATGTTAAATTTACAGTAAAGTACTGGCAGCTGGGTTGCCAGAATTTTACTGTAAAAAAAGGTGACAGTATTTTTAGGTCTATAAAATGTTATTTTTATGATAAAAAAAACTGCACTTAGAGACTGGCAGCAACTGTATAATAAAATCAGGGTTCCAACTTTATCTTTTTTATGACATACTCTCAGCAGAAACAAAGGAAAAGGTGCAAAACCTGCTTTGGTCACTGTTACCAGACATTCCTTGAAGTATTAAGCTGGCAAATGAATCTTGAGATCGTGGTAGATCTTGTAACAGAAAGAGCAGTATCCTTCTTTGATGCCCTTATGAAAAAATGCAAAGAAAGGTCTGAGTTGTTTCTGAAGAAATCTCCAGAAGAGTGGATGGATGATCCCATCTTAAATGAATTTTGTGAACTGTCAGCACGCATGGTGGTAGTATATAATGCTGCTGAAAGATGAATAAGTATCATCAAAAAGTACAACGACATCCTGACATAGGATGAGGAACAGAAAGTTCATTCTTTGACCGGTTGCAAACCATCGCAAGAATTTTATTTTGTTATAGACCTACAAGTGTGGAGCATTTGTCTGTTGTTCAGTTCAGATGATGTAGAAACTGACAAATAATGACCTCTAAATGTTTATTTCCATTGAAATTTTGTACACTTATTATGAATATGATAAAGAATAAAACTAGCCTAGTGGTGAACTTGAATCTATATACAAATTTTGCATATAGAATCACAAATTGAAAAATCTCAGATATTGCTACAAGATGAAGCAAAGTTTTAAGAATTAATATACATGAATTACAAAAACAAATAATAACTCTAAGTATTATAAATATGATAGTAAAAGACAAATATACATAATTGAAAGGTCTTACATAGATGGATAGCTATGATAGGCGATGTATAAAATTTTAATATAAGTTTATACTTGGATGAATAAAATTTGTTTTCAAGCCTGAAATTCTCAGATATGGTCACAAGATGGCGACAAGTGATGTCTATTTTTAAAAAGTTGAAAAAAGACACCATTTAACATTGCATTGTTACAGTATAAACATGCAAATTTGATTTAAAATATTTATACAGTTAAATAATATAATGCATGCATCTGGCATGATATTAATAGAAAAATAATTAGATCAGCATAGAGATTTATAAGGTGGTAAATGATCAATAGATAGTTACAGAATGTATTACAGGAAATAATATTTAGACTGTATTAGAGAGATGTCATGTTATTTCCTAACCTACTTAATTCATAACAGGATTGTGGAGGACCTGGAACCCATTACAGCTAGCACAGGGCACGAACAAACCATGGACAGGACACACAAATACACACCAAGCACATGAGGGCCAATTTAGCATTGGTAACTTCCATTTTGGACAGTGGGTGGAAACCAGAGCACCAGGAGGAAAAACCCACGCAGATATGGGGCCACACAAGGAGGACACAAGACATGAACCTTAGTCTCCTTATTGCAAGGCAGCAGCACAACCACTGCACCACCCTGGATTTCAGAGCTACTGGTTTTAAATTATAAAGTTTAGGTTTGTGTTAATGTATATATAAAATATCAAAATATAAACAATTTCTTAGTTAAAAAAAGTCTTTTACTCTATTACTTACTGTTCTTTAAATACTGCCCCAAGACAGAGCAAAATGGTAAAATGTTTAACTTTTCTAATTAGAAACAAAACTTTTAATTATTAAATATTCAATGCATAATATGCATTGTATATGTTATGCTATTATTAGTAAGTAAATAAAGTAATGGGATAAAAAAACACATTAGTACAACAAGCTAACCAGTATTAAATGGTGTTGTATGGTAGAGGAAGACTGGAAAAGAAATATTTAAATAGTTTTGAAGCATGCTTTTTAAATTGAAAAGGATATTAATGTGACATTTTAGCATAAAATGAATACAAAAATCAATCAGTTAAAAACATATACTGTATCTTTGTACTGTGGGTCATTGCACATTCTGATTAATTCAAGATATTGCAACAAGATGGCACCAAAGGTTTGTTAGCTAATTTGAAAAAAAAAATTACTTCCAATATTTTACATGCTATAAATTTTCCAATATGGGCATTTAACACTAAATAAATTAATCATTATTTATTATGCATATAAAGGCATACTCTTAGTGCTGCTGATTTGCAGTTTATAAAGACTGGGAACAAATTCAGCCACAGTCCAGGGGCCTCATGCATAACGCCATGCATAGAATTCGCACTATAACATGACGTAAGCACAAAAGCCGAAATGTGCTTATGCACAGAAAAATCCAGATGCAGGAATCTGTGCGTTCGCCAACTTCCAAGTTCTTCTGCTACATAAATCCCAGTCAGCGTGAAAAGTAACGCGCCTGCTGTCCTGCCCCAACTCCTCCCAGAGTTACGCCTCTTTGAATATGCAAATCAATATAAATAGCCCTAAAGCTCAGCATTCTGTGAAAAGACAATGGGAAAAGCAAGAGGGAAAGGAAAAACGTACTATTTGTTGGTTTAAACAGTGGTACAAACAACAAAAGGAAGCTGATCGAGTGACATTGCGTGTCGGATCAAGTTCACAAAGTTGCACAGTGCCCGCAATAAAAAAGAAGTTGTCCCATATCAAAGTCGCCATGAAAAGGCGAGTCGTAGCCCACCGTCTGAGTGTCATATGAAAGTTTATTAGGGTACAGAGAAAAAAAAAGGCACACAGTGGGGAAAAAGCACGAAATGTCAACTTTAATCACGTAGTTTCTTTTGTCATTAAAGTATAACATCATTAACTTCAAATTAAAATTATTTAATTAACTAGTTCCTCAAATCACATCGTTAAGTAAAGTAGCACGTTAAATGCTTTATTTTTATGTGTTCTTCTATGTGCTCTATGTGTTTGAATCACAATGTGCTTTTTAAACTGGCTTTCTCTACCTCCGAAAGGACACATAATCCATTACATTCGTGATATTACAGCTCTCTGAATAACTAAAATACTGAGATGTATACGTGATATCATTTTCATGATGATAGGAGTTAAAGCATGTTATTAAACATGGAAACAGGGTGTTGCAGTGATTGGGAAATAATTTATTACAGCAGTACTCAGGGGCGGCTCTAGGCTTGTAGTGGCCTTGAGCAGAGAAAGAATCGGTGGCCCCTTCGCCCACCAATGTCAATATGGCATCTTATGCACGGCGGATGGCCACGTCCGTTGCAT